>NW_011888879.1:1703806-1704130 GCF_000151845.1 Pteropus vampyrus
CTAGTCTTCGGTACCCTATTAAGCATTCTCGTTTTGTTCAAAGCTGCCCGGTTCCCAAGGTAGCTCAATGTCACTGATGTTTAGGACAGTGTCTTAGCTCAGGCTGCCATAACAAAATATCGTAGACCATGTGGTTTAAATTATAGAAATTGATTTCTCACAGTTCCAAATGTTGGCAGTCCAAGACCAAGGTGTCAGCAAGCTAGGTTTCATTCCGAGGCCTCGCCTCTCGGCTCGTAGACAGCCCCCTTACTGTGCCCTCACAGAGAGGGGAGAGAGAGACCCTTGTTTCTTCTTGTGAGGACACTAATTCTGTAGGATCCA
>NW_011888879.1:1704237-1704773 GCF_000151845.1 Pteropus vampyrus
TAGAATCCACCTGAGAAAGTTTGGAAAGCGGAGCTAAAGCTCCGTCTCCTGCCCTTGGCTCTGCCCCATAAACACTTGCCTGTAATAGTCTGCGGGATGGAATTACCATTGCATTATAGATTGAAAGCGAGCCTGGCCCTTCCCTCAAACCTCAGTCCTGATTGAAAGACGAGTAAGCCTACTAACTGCCATCTCGAGCAGCTTCCCCAGCCCCACAAAGTGAGGACAGGGTAATGATGTCCAATTTTGCACACTTCAGATCCATTAGTAGCAATTACCTTTCTCGGGGTGTTTTGAGTTAGTTTTAACATAGCATTCTTACAGTTGGTGGATAATGACAGTAATAATGTACACAACATTTTCAAGTCGCTGTTTTTAGCTACAATAACACCATTAGGAGGTCTATTTAACAGATGCATTTCATGCTAAAAGTTAAGGTTCTCATGATTCCTTTCCCTTCCCCCTTGCAAACCTTAACTGCTATTTTATTCAATAGAGATTTTTACTCCAAAGTTTCATACACACACACACACACA
>NW_011888879.1:1708353-1739311 GCF_000151845.1 Pteropus vampyrus
GGAAGCAAGCAAGATGTTCTCGTGGAGAATTACCGTGTATGGGTAGGAGGGGAAGAGAAGGGGGTTTTTCAGATAGAGTAAGCAGGGATGGCTTCTCAAAGAGCGTTAATTTAGTGTGATTTAAGTCCTTAGCTTGATGCCTGCCACATGGTAAGTTCTCAGTTCATGATAACTGTTGTTATTATTATTATTATTGTCACCTCTCCATTATTATATGCTGCTCAGTGCGAAAGCAAGAAGAATTCATTGCCAAGTTTAAAGAAATGGTGAAGGCTTTGCAGACAAGCCAGCACTGGATGGCCAGGGAATTCTCTCTTCGTAATAGCTGAATGTGTCTTTCTCTCTTTTCATCTTGAAAGGCAAGCCTTCCTTGGTGGATGGCACTCAGCAACTTCATTGCTGTACATCTCATCGTGGGTCTGTCATTTGAGTCCTCTCTCCAGACCATCCTCCCAAACCATTAATCTACTGCAACTGCCTAGTATCTTTAAATCTGTATATGTTTTTTTTGATCATTATGGTAGTGCAAGTTTCAGTTCATGTCCATTTAGGACTGAATGCCATTAAATCCTGAAATAATTTGAGGGCAATGACTAGCAAAAGGCCCTTCCTTGCAGAGATAATATTTACTGAGCAGGAGTTAAGTGGATTGAAATATATCCCCTCTAACTTCATGTTTTGGAGCATTCTCTGAGCGAGGATAGTCAGCCTATCTGATGGAAGAAGACGGAGGGATTAGAGCTTGAGGCCGGGAGTTTGGGTGAATACAACAGGTGACTTCGCTGTATTTCACCTAGGAGTGATGCAAGGCAAAGCAAAGCACATGAGCTAACCTTGTGGAAGTACCTGCAAAAGCGGAAGACTGCCGTCTTGCCTTGCCTTGGTTTCCTGAGGGAATCCACTTACGACTCTATTACCCGGCAAATTAGGAGAGTGATTCAGTCAGGTATATTTATCATGAAGAGAACTGAAGATAATTAATACACTGCATTGAATGCAAATTGCACCCACAGCACTTATCTCATTTTCAATTAGCACAAATGTTACAGCACTGCAGGCTTGTTATGGTTTTACCATGGGCTGGGTAATTAATTTCTGTGAGCCACATATCAGGCACCTGGTAATGCCGTTTATTAATAAATGTCACCCCAGGTATCGGTTTGTTAGAAGAGGCAAATAAATGGAATGCGCAGTTGTCTGCCCTGTGCAAATCTATTTTTACACCTCGCTGAATCTTTTCACTTGTTTGTTTATTGAACAGACTACCGAGATGACAATTGCAAACAAAGGAAAACCCCCACCCTAACGTGGCTCAAAGGGGGACGCCTTTTTCTTCCCC
Source organism: Pteropus vampyrus (assembly GCF_000151845.1). Classification (NCBI taxonomy): domain Eukaryota; kingdom Metazoa; phylum Chordata; class Mammalia; order Chiroptera; family Pteropodidae; genus Pteropus; species Pteropus vampyrus. The sequence continues at coordinate 1,709,693 of NW_011888879.1, forward strand.
CTCAGGGATGGTCAGGCTTGTGAGTAGAGTTGTCATAGGTGGGTTTCCGGTGCTTCCCGAAGGCATTTCCCACGTGAGAGTCAGGAAGGAGCGGCTTCTCCTGGACCCCCGCCTCCATCTGACTGCAGACGCCTGCACTCACGGGGGCAGCACTGGTCACGCCTCCCCGTCTGTGAATCTTGGGGTTACGAGAGTTCTTCCAGACCCTTCGCTGGGCCCGCGTCCTCTCTCCTGCCGGCCTCTTCTCCTTGCTCCCCCGTCTCCTCTGTTCTCTTAGCTGCCCACGCACCTTGCCACCTGGGCCTCTCACATGAGTAGGTGGGGAGGATGGAGCAACTTTTGACAAGGGCGGTTGTTGAGCGGAAGTCCCATGTTTCCGTGAGCTTGTCCTCTTTCTCTGTATTGGCAGGTGATATTAGATTTTTTTTTTTTTTTTTTAAAGACCAATTAGCAGATTCTGACTGCATACCTACTCTGGGTCAGACACTTTCCAGAGCTGGAGGGTTATTGGCTTCTACTTCATTTTATCAACGCTCTTGTGATGACACTGGTTTTCTCTAGTAAACAGTTTCCTCTTTTTGCCCTGAACCAGCTGGGACCTTAATCAGAAATCAGCAGTTCCCACCCTACATGTTGAATTTCGTTGCTCCTTGAGTTCCTTTGAGCACCCTGTGTGAAGAGCCGCTGTGATCTGATTAACTGAGTTAATAAAAGCATTTACTACAATGCCTGGCACTTCCCAAGTACCCAGTAACTTAGCCGTGATTCGTATGCTTGCTGTTGCCAGTACCAGTTATACTGTCTCATGGGCTCCTACAGGGAGAAGCCGGCAGAAAGTCATCCACTTAGTAGATATTTATTGAGCACCTACAATGTTTTGGTGCTGCAGATAAAACTGACCAAAATCCTGGTCCTAATGAAGTATACGTTCTGTTGGAGACAGGAAATAACCAGACAGGTAAAATGTATGGTCTTTCAGAGAGTTTGAGCACCGTAGGGAATCCTTGGTAGGGAGAGAAGACTGGGAGTGGACGGGGTTTCAGATTTGAGCTTTCAGTTTTATTTTATTTATTTACTTTTCCGGGTCAAACAAGCGAGCTGTTGTGAGATTTCATCACGATACTCAGAACAGTGCCTCTTTCTTTCGTTCGTTCTTTCCTCCCTCCCTCCCTCCTTCCTTCCTTCCTTCCTTCCTTCCTTCCTTCCTTCCTTCCTTCCTTCCTTCCTTCCTTTCCCTTCCCTTCCCTTCCCTCCCTTTCTTCCTTCCTTCAATTTATTTTTATCATGGAGATGTTGGTTAATGAAATCCAGTAAGTTTCAGGTGTATGAGGTTTCAGTTTTAAATAGGGCCCTCGGAGAAGGCCTCGCTGAGAAGGTGCCATTTGAGCAAAGACATGAAGGAGGTTGGAATCCAGCTCTGGGGAAAGAAGCCTTTTAGACAGAGGGCAGAGCAAATGGAGAGGCTCTGAGACAGGAGGACACCTGGAGCCCCAAGGACAGCAGTGAGTGGGAGGAGATGGCAGGAGAGGAAGCCTCAGAAGTTGTGATGGGGAAGCCAGATAGGACTTTGTGAGTGATTTTAAGAACTTCGTATTTTACTCTGATTCAGGACCTCACAGGAAGATATTGAGAGGATGATGGACACAATCCAACTTAGGTTTTAAAAGGATCGCTCTGACCTTCGTGTTTACAAATAGACTGTAGGACAGCTGCGTCCCTTCTGGAGGCTCTAGAGGATAATCCATTTCCTTGACTTCCCCAGCTTCTGAACACCCCCTGTGCCCCGGCGCACAGCGCCTCCCCCTCCCCCCAAAAACACAAGAACACAACATCCACAGATCTCTCTCTCATATCTGCTTCCACTGCCACATTTCCTTCTCTGACTCTGACCCTCCTCATTCTTTATAAGGACACTTGTAATTATATTGGACCCATTTGCATAATCCAGAATAACATCCCTGTCTCAAAATCCTTAACTTAATCACATTCGCAAAGTCCCTTTTGCCATGTAAGAAAGCACATTCACGAGTTGTGGCTGTGTTCATCTTTGGAAGGCCATTATTCTGACTTCCACAGAAGTTAATCATTACTGTAGGTGAAGGATGAAGATGGCTTGGGCAAAGGTGGTGAGAAGCAGTTGGATCCTGGTGATGTATCAAGCTGCCTCATATCTTGGACCAATTTCAGTATGGAAGCCTCCAAAATTCTCTGCGCCTGTGGCACGGGGATCCCCTCTTTCATTATCATTTTAGCTGATCTGAGGTCTGCTTCTTATCCCAACAGTTTGCTCACAAACTAAAGAACTATAAACAGTTGTGATGGGAAGGGACTGTAGAAGTTTTTGAGTCTCCGTTATCAATTTATAAGTTCCTGCTTTGTCCTGGACCCATTGAAAACATCTTGGGTAGTTTTTACCAACTTTATCTGTTTATTCTTTTATTTCATATTCATTCAACATTTCCTAGGCATCTGTTGAGCACTGGGCACTGCTGTGTGCTACGTAAAAGTAGAAATAGAGATGTAAGGGTCATCAAATAAGGATCTATTTGCAATTTCTTTAAAAAGAATCAAAAAACAATTGTAGAACTAAATATAAATGAATAAAAAATTAAATGCAAGATTATGCAAGGAAGTGAGGAATGTGAAGAGGCTTCCTGGAAGAAGTAAGAGGTCTTGGGTTTTTATTTTTTAACTGGGAGCCAGTCAGAGAATTGCCAGCTTTTAATTTTGCTAAGAGTATATATTACAAACATTCTTATCATCTCTTATTACCATCATTTCATAATAAGTAGCACATTTAAGCATCCAAGATATAAAAAAATAACGTGATCTTAGAATAAAGGAGAGTCCTTTGAATGAAACACATTTAGCTTGATAAAAACTCAATGCTCTGGCTTTATTTTTCTCATTTCACTGAGGGTCATTAAAACTTCATTGTGGATTGGCACAGGTCTCTACACCTCAGCCTAGAGACAAAGGCCGTTTGGGTTGTTTATAGTTGGGTTCCTGACTTTATTGAACACGATTATCTCTCTGTATTTCTTTGGGCTCCGACATCAGATAGCTGGTGACCAGATGACAAGGATCTGGCGTCTTACTTGTGGAGGCGAGAAGGGAAGAGAAACACAGACCAGTTGGTGTTGGGGCCTCTGGTCATCTTGTGGTGAGCCAGTGCTTGGCTCAAGTGATAATCTAATTCTACACTGAGATTTTGGGATTTCCTGTGGGTTTCAGTCATCACGCTTATGTTAGTTTCCTGTGGGCTGCTGTATAACAAACGACCACAACGTAGGTGGCTTAACACAACAGAAACTTACTCTCTCAGAGTCCTGGAGGCTGAAGTCAGAAATCAAGGTGTCAGCAGGCCTATTCTCCCTCTGAAGGCTCAACGGGAGAATTCTTCCGCACCTCTTCCCAGCTCCAGGTGCTTTGCTGACAATCCTTGGCGTTCGTTGGCTTGTAACTACATCGCTGCACTCTGCCTCTGTCATCACATGGCGTGTTCCATATGTAAGAATAGATATGGAGCACGTGTCTGTGTTTATGTTTGTTACCTCTTTTTTAAGAACATCGGTCATTGAATTTGGGGCCCACACGAATCCAGTAACACCTCATCTTTACTCATTACAACTGCAGAGTCTGTATTTTCAAATAAGGTCATATTCTGAGGTTCCGCTGAACATGAATCTTGGGCTGAATTGTGCTCCCTCAAAATTCATGCGTTGAAACCTTAACCCGCAGTACCTCAGAATGCTACTGTTTTTGGAGAGAGGGCCTTTAAAGAGGCAATTAGGTTAAAATGAAGCCATTTGGGTGGACCCTAATTCAGTCTGACTGGTATCCTTACGAAAAGAGGAGATCAGGACACACAGGTAGCTGGGAAGCGTGGGCACAGAGGTAAGACCGTGCGAGGACACAGCAAGAAGGCAGCCATCTGCAAGCCAAGGGGAGAGACCACATCTGCCGACACCTTGATCTCGGACTTCTAGCATCCAGACTGTGAGAAAATAAAGTTCTGTCGTTTAAGACACCCACTCAGTGGTATTTTGTTATAGCAGCCTGGGCAGACTCATAGAGACAGTTCAACCCACTCCAGTGTCTGATCCCCTTTATTTTTAGCTTAGACAACCTGGCGTGTGATGGGAGGATTCCAGAATGGATTTCATGATGTCTGTGTTCTACCTGCACCTTCGTTATAACTTGCTCCATATCTGTTCTTACACATGGAACAGATATGCCGCACTCAGAGGGTGGGTTGGGGGGCAGTGAGTGAGCACTTTACACGAGATACGAGATGGTGGCACCCAGGTAGACATCTGGAGGCTGCTGTCACTGGGGAAATTCTGCTTAGGAAAATTATGGATTTGCCACATTGGGAGTTGCCTTTAGTCTCAGGCTCGGCAGATGTGTGTACCCGTTGGGGGGCACGTTGAGAGGGGAGGGCTGGGGTGGAGGCTCTAACGGCACCGTTTCCCCTGCTCCCTTCCTCATTATCACTCTGCAAGGGCTCAGTCTCAGCCAGGCCAGCCCTGCCCCCTTTCTGCACCCAGTAAACATTGCTGTTTGCTTTCTCATAAATATGGATTTCCATCATCCCTCACGATAGGGATAGATGTTGGGGGTAGAGCTGTTGAGTACATATCCAGCCAATCATTGCCCATTAGCCAGGGAAGAGCGGTGGGCATTATGCCTCTTCAGTGAGAAGCCATTTGCATTTGGTTGAGCCCCACTTTCTTTCTGAGCATCTACGGACCCTCAGTGCACTCAATTACTCCTGCATCCGGCTCTTCCTCTGAGATGCTTATTCTCTTTCTAAGTGTCTTGATTGGATTCGCCAAATAGCTTGGTGCTAACTACAGCTGTTTAGCATATCCGGGGGTGGAGGGTGATAAGGACATCAGGGCTTGGGGTGGCTGTAACCAGCAGGAAACAAATACCTTTTCCTTTCCCTTTCTGCCCACCCCCTTCACTGAAAGAACCCCCAGTTTGGAGGAAGTAGCCCCGGCAGGCAGTGGGTCCATGCTCCTACATTTCGCATCTTTGTAGGAGGGTGCCGGAGGCCCTTCCAGAGTTTTGTGTCCAGTAACCTTGCCCCTGGGGTGTTGGTTTCTCGACTGCTTTGGGTGGGAGAGGGAGATCTGTTGGGTCAGGCACAGATCGATGCTGGGTTTCCCTCTTCACTTCTACTCCTGAGGAAGAGGGAGTTAGAGGGTCTAAGGAGAGCCCATCGCGGAAGCAGTCTTCCCTCCCTTCTGGGTGTGCCAGCCCAGTCGCTGGGCCATATGGGAAAAATGGAGGCTTGACCTGGGAGGCAGGCACTTTCAAATCCTGGTCACAAATCTTCATAATCAATAACGTGTGAAGACAACTGGGAACGACAGAGGGTCTCTTTCTTTGGCAAGATCATATTATTTGTCACCCCCTTCGGCTGCCCACCGTCCTCTGGAAAGCCCTTGTCCAGAGTCGCACACGTTCGTTTGCTCGTATTAAGGCGGGAGCCGTTCCCCCTCCCCCGCCCGGGCATTGCCCGTGCGCCCCTCCTCCCCTCAGCTGTGGTACCGGGGACACAGTTTTGTTTTCTTCCCTCTTTTGTTTTGCCTCTTTAAGAAAATGAAAGGGAGCACCTGAGAAGGGGAGAGGGGGAGGCGGAGAAGGGGAAGAGACTGTTAGCACCAAAGGATCTGAGAACGATAAAGGAAGGTTACCTGTGTGTTTGTCAACAAGATGAAATAAATAAGAGCAAAAAAAAAAAAAAAAAAAGGACAGCAGTCAAAGGCAATCAAATATGTATTTAATTAAAGCAAACATAAAAATAAAAGTTACATGTTGAATCAATAAACAGCACTTTTTTCTACATGCATTTTGAACAAGACAGATCAGAATCTTGCATGATGAAGACATAATGTGTCATAATAATTAGGAACACAGACAAAAGAACAGCTAATCAGCATGCAAATGTATGCAGTTCTGGTGATTCAGATGAGGCAGATTTCTACCTCTTTTTTGCTTGATTCATCTTCATTGCTAATCATCTGAAGGCTGCCAAATGTTCACTGACACTAATGTATTATAGGTCAAGAGAGGCAGGTCTTCACCTATTACCCCCCCGAACAACATGCTTCCCTTCCCTGTTTCCTCTTCAGGATTTCCAGCAATCACTGCCAGATGCAATCAGACTCCTTGAATAGGAGCAACTGAGGCTTGTTTGTGGCTCAGATTCATTAGAATCAGGAGGCTGAAGAAAGGAATAAATTACTTAATTGCACAAAAAAGTTGCAGCCAAAGTGATGGTGAGAGAAAGTGATTGTGTAGATGCGCATTAGGCCACTCTTGGAATGGGCGTCTTAGAATAGCTGGTAGTTTGGCCTCACAGATTCAGACGGATTTGGGTGTCCTCCAAAACAGATGGCTCCACATACCATCTATTCTTCTCTTTGTCAGGTTTCACCATTTATTTGATCTTGGTCCCTCCCTGATGCTGGTTGTATTAGTTGTAACACAGATATGCATTCAGATCAGATCCATTTAGTCCGGCCTCTCCCAACTTTTATTTTTCACCTTTCTTCTTTTATTTATTTATTCATTTTTCCCAAGGAGGTGATCAAGCTGCATCAAACCATTGCTGTCCGTCCCCTGAACGCCCCTTCGCACAAAAGTGCAGGAAATGGGAGGACCGCACAGCCGGCGGTGCAGGGAAGTGAGCCCGAACTTGAACTTGAACCGAGGAGGAGGGAGGAATTGCTCATAAATGAGGCAAAGAAAGGAAGAAGGAAGTCACTCCATTTTCCAGCTACTGGGACATCTTTCTTGCCTCAGACTAACTCACTCTTAATCTCTTAAAAAAAAAAGGCGGGGGGCGGGGGCACGCTATGAATGAGCGCTGTTCGTCTAGAACCAAGGAGGAAGGAACAGAACTGCGTGGGACAGTCCACGAGCGCATCCTCCCTCTTCTCTGACACTGGCGTGCGCCTCCAGCCATGGGGCCTCTGTCTCAGGCATCCCACTCAGGGTTTCGGTCATGTGCCTGTCTTGCGGGTGGTCTAAGGTCTCGAAGAAGGAGCTTTATTTTCTCTCTGAAGTCCCTGTGCTACTAGTAGTTTGTGTGTGTGTGTGTGTGTGTGTGTGTGTGTGTGTGTGTGTGTGTGTCTGTGTGTGTACGTGTACGTGTACATGGGGGTGTTAAGGGAAGGAGTTGATGTAAGACAAGAGGCCTGGCACAGAAGAAACTGTGAAAGAAATCATTATGATTGGTTTTTATTTGGGGGGAAAAAAGATCCACGAAGTCGGCACCTTTGAGAAAGTAATCGGCTAAGCAGATTCACCCAGGTTCGTTCCGACACTTCTCTCCCCAGCCTCCCTGTGCTCTTGCCTGACGATCCCTTCCCCCGCAAATCTCGCCAGGCCTGGGTCATTTCATCACACAGGTCTCAGCACCAATTCCGTGTCCTCAGAGCGGCCAGCTCGGCCCTCCAACGGTCAATTAGTGGTCGCCCTTCCACCCTCAGCTCTATCTCGTTACCATGTTTTTGTTTCCTTTATAGTTTTTACTACTATATGCAATTTCTTTGTATAAGCATTATTTACTTATTCATTTAATTTTAGTAACATGCGTGTTATTCATTGTCTCTATCAGAAGGTAGGTTTTGTGAGGGTAGAAATATCGTCTCTCTGTTTCGTTCCCGTATCCCCAGCGTCTACAGCCGGCTCTGGCCTTCAGAAGGCATGCAATACATATTTGTCGTTTAAACAAATGATTTCTGAAAACGAATGTTGCCTAGAGGTCAGATCACATTAACTGTCAACTCCAAGAGGTCGCTCAAGTTGTTTTCTTGAGCTGTGATATTGTAAGAAAAATTTTCTGGAGATGAAAATGTGGACCATTGATCTCCTTTCTTTACGAAGACATTTTGCCCAACTCCCCATTTTAAGTCTGCGGCTCATTTGATGGCTGAGTGAGGTAGTGACTTCTTGGAAAAGAAAGCCATTTCTTTTCCTGAATCCATCATCTATGTTGTGTCCACTTGGTGTGGGCCGGGAGTCAGCCATCTTTACGGTTCTGTGCAGACGTGGGGTGTGAGTGGGAACCGCTCGGAGGTCTGGGTCATGCGAGGAGAGGTGAGGAGGAAGAGAAGGGCAGATGACGAAAGACGTTCTAGACAAGGGAGGCTTAGAAGGCCCCTCGAGGCTTGACGTTGCAAACCTTAGAGACCCTGTGAATTAGAGACACTGCGAGAACGGACCCCACAAAGGCTGAAATACTGAGCGAAGTGCCAGGTTGATCTCTATTAAATGAGCGGACGTGGGCTAACTGCTTTTTCCCAGGAGCTGAATAAGCCAAGAGAGTCACGGGGAAAGGCATTTCCGCCTCCGGTTTAATCATGTGCTTTAAAAATTCCTGTTGCATAGACCAAGGTCCCAGGTGCTAAGAGTTCCGTCTCTCAGTCCCAGGGCCCTGACCGGGGCTGGGTGTTGGCTGTAACTTTTTGTGGGGAGGTGAAGGAGAAGTCCTTTTCTACTGGTTTATAAGTCACTTGGGCCATTTGACACAAAATAAAAACAAAACAAGTTCTTTTGGGGGGGAACTTTCCATGACTGATAAAAGTGGAAATTAAATTCATCTTGGGCCTTGTTTTCTTTCTCCATCTTACAGTTGGAATGATGCCTTTCTCCCAGGAAGCTCAGGGAGGCAGCTCCCAACGGCCTTGATCTCATTTCCAACTTCAGGGGACCCATGGGGTCACGGATTTATTGGGAGTGGGAGGCAGGTCCCGAGAGAGTAGCTGAGCTCTGGGCGTTTTAATTCCATGCGGAGTTGGCAGGGAGATGGCCAGAGCAGGCCCCAGACCATCTAATCCCTTATCGCAAGGGCCCCAGCTCCGTGCCAAGAACTCGACTTTTGGAGAATGGCAGTCATCTTGGGGGTGGCTCTCATCTCTGCAGGAAGCCAGCGGGCAGAATGGACACCACCAGATAGAGCCTTCTGTAGCCAGTCCAGAGGCATCTGATTATTCAGTGGATGGTTTTTATTTTTTTTTCCCGGGTCCACATAAGCCTCCTGTCCCTTCATCAGAACAAAGCTGAACTTCCCCACTCTCCAGCCAGCGGAGATAGCTGTATTAGGCTCCTTAGAAAAAGCTCCATGGTTACCTTTCTTTCCCTTTGCCTTAGATCTTTTTGTTTGTTTGTTTGTTTTCTTTCTCATAAAGTAAGAAAGACATTCTTCTGTGCCTTGGCAGACAGCTGTCTGAGGTCCTTCCTCCGCTGGGGTCTCACCGTCGGACCCCCGGCCCCTCCCAGTCACGCAGGCGACAAAAGCTCCTCCTGCCTCCTCCTGCCTCGCCTTTCACACACCGTGTCTGAGGGAAGGAGCCGATCCCGTGCCAGCAAGTGAAACCTTGGCACCCTCTCAAAGAAACCTGAAGTGAGAAGGGTTCAAGAGGGAGGTCTCTTTGTGCGGAAAAGCGCCCGCCACAGACCTTCCACCAGCCTGTCTGAGGGCCTCCCGTGGGGGCACCGGCGAGATGGAAACGCGGTCACACTGGGTATTGTGTCCTCCCAGCTCCTTTAGCCATCACTTTAAACAGACCCAAGAAAAAGATTCCCATGGGATATAGGGGAAGCCCAACCCCACTCCCCTCCCGTCCCTGTCTGCTCTGGATTTGGGATTTTAGTCTCACAATGCCTCATTTTCCCTAACAACCAAGTTGGTTCACTGACCCTCTGCCTGGAAACGCGACAACCAACTGGGCTCTCTGTTCATGTGTCAGGTTAGTATTTCTTTAGCACAAATATGTAAAATTATTTGTTAAAATTTTTTTTTTTTTTGCCAGACACTGGGGAATCAGATAATTAAATCACATCCCTTTCATAGTCCAGTAGAGAAGAGAGACCTATAAACAATTAACTTTCAGTGCAGTGTGGTAGGTGGCTGGATGTCTGTGGCCTGTGGCCGAGCCCGGCAGCCCCACCCTTCTCGGCCCCAGGCAGGGAAATCGAGGGCGCTGAGACCCAGTGTAGTGACCACCGAGAGGACAGAGAACCACCCTGACCCCTTCTCATTTCACGCACGCAGGGTGGTGACCAGTCTGGAGGCTGGGGAAGGAAATTTCCACAATATCATGGCATTGGGGTGCTGTCTGCTTCTCACTCTTCCTCCTCTTGAGAAGGTGACCAGCGAGGACTCCATGGTTTACACGTCCGGCTCTTGGGTTTGAGTGTCTTCATTTTCTCCCGGGAGGAGAACTTTTCACGCTAAAGTATGAGGAGATTGGATTTCTGTTGAGCGAGTCACAAGGCAGGAAATCTACTGGAAAAGCTGAATCATTTTAACTTGGCACATGGAGGCAGGAACGGAGACGAGGTGGCAGTTCTGGTTTTATTTTATTTTATTTCTTTTAGGCGAGGCAACCCTTGGTTGACCTCACAGATTGCAAGGTCCTTGTCAGCTTACAATCCCTTATTTTTTGAAATTTTTATGCCCACAGCACCTGGTCTTCCTAGGTGGTCTCTCATCCAAGTGCTAACCAGGCCCGACCCTGCTTAGCTTCCAAGATCAGACGGGATCGGGCTTGTGCAGGGTAGCATGACCGTAGGTGGTGGTTGTGGTTTTATTTGTCATTTGAAGAAAAAGGGGAGAAGCGAGCATTTAGCCATTGCTTTATCCAGGGTAGGAGGCAAACAAGTGTCCCTCTCTGGGTGCTGATGCCCTGGCATAGGAGACTCATGAACTAAAGCTCCCGTTTTATGACGTATGGAGGATTCATGTCTAGGAAGAAGGTTGGACTAGATGAACTCTAGGACCCCATCCACCTCTTAAAGTTCTACTTGTCCATGAGTTAATCAATAACACTGGGCGCCCACTCTACGTAGGAGGGTCCCCTGGGTGCTGCCCCTCTCACCTGTGGGTGGGTGCTTTGCTGTACTTGGAACTGAAAAAACTTGGACCAGGAAATAAAAGGGAAGTGGTACAGGTATTGGGTGATGGGGTCAAAGCCATTTTCAGTTCACTTTGGTCAATGAGTAATTGAGCAACTATGTCTTATGGGCCTGGCCCAGAGGGGTGCGGGGATATGAGAATGAAGGAGAAGAATGAGGGCCCACAGGGGCCTCTGTGACGAGGGTGGGCAAAGTCGGCACAAGGCCTCTGCACCCAAGGCCCCACAGCACTGCCGTCACCCCACGTCTGTTCCTATCTGGGGGTTGGTAGGCCTAGAGAGGCAGGGTTAGCTGCCTGGGTAGGGAAGTGGATGGTGTTGCTATTATTTGGTTTTGAAGGAGGCCCTGACTTTTGTGTAAAACAGAGGTGAAAGGCTGTGGTCCTTGTGTGTGTCCGTGGCACTACGTCACCGGCAATTCTCTGAAGACTCCTGAGGAACTTGTGCCGGCAGATAACTCGCGGCCTCTCTCCTGGCCTCCTCCCCCGCTGCCCGCCCAGGCTGCCTATGTTTTCACATCTTTTTACTCTGCTCTCCATGCTTCCTGTTTTCATGGGTCTTCCCCTTCTGCTGTATTTTTCCTGTGTCCGTTTGGTCTCCCAGATGTTGTAGCCACTGGTTATTTTGGTAGCTATCTGGGCATCACAAGATCTAAAAAAACAAAACAAAACAAAACAAAAAAAAAACAATGGAAAAATCCTATATTGGAAGAAAATTTCCATACATGTGTCCTGGGTTGCGTAATGGACTGTCCCAAGGTTTCAAATGCATGGATTGGGTGTCATTGTAATGACACAGCCAACCAAGTGAAATATAGTAAATTCAATTAAAACATCCACAATTCTTTTATATTATGACACCTCCTTGAAGCGCATCCTGGCAACCCACACATAGTTGGCTCTCACTAAACATTGGCTGAGTTAAATTTATTAAGCACCGGACCCTCCCTGGAGATATATTTTTAGGTGTCACAATTCACAGACCATTTAAATACCTTTTCTCCACTAGCTGTCCTATTGGAGAAAATCCACTGATATAGCAATCCAGTCAAATGGCAGTGGAGGCCATGCTTGTCTGTATGTGCAAAAGAAATGCCACAGAAGACATATGCTGCTCCGATGGGGACTCTAATAGATCTCTGGCACCGGGACGGCCAGCAGTGCCTGGGAATTCGGCCTGAGAAAGGCCTATAGGAAGAGCCTCATTAGTGATTCTGTGTGGGCCAGATCCCGCCAGTAGGTAAACTGTTTCCTCAGACACCGTTTAGTCGGCTCCTCTGTGGGTAGCTGCGGTGGTGGCACTGCTGGGCCATGAATTCCTTTCGGTGTGTAGGGGGTGTCTTCTCTCTGCCCTCGCTGCAGACCGCACTCTGATCCAGGAGGCTGGCCTCGGATGCGGGGGTAGGACACCTCGCTCCTCGTACATGTTCTTTCACGCCCACCATGGGACGGATCCAACATAATGATTGACGTATAAAAAAATTGACAGAAAGACACAAACCCTTCGGTGGATTTTCCCACCATTCCATAGATTGGGTAGAGGAGGCATTATCATTTTGTTTGGTTAGAAAGAAAGTCGGGGCTCCAAGAGGCCAAGTGGCACAGCTGAGAGAGCAGGCTGTTCTAACCGGGCCTCCGCCTGTTCTTGAACCCCTTGCCCCACCTCCAGTCAATGCAGAAGTCCTATTAATACTACCCACCGCACTATTTCTCAAGTCCATTTCTTTCTTTCCATTTCACAATCATAGGTGACTCGCTGGCTGATAGTTACGTATTTAAAGAGAAATAGCTCTTCCAGCGTTTCTCTGTGAGTGGATGGAGATCTTCAAGTCTCTACAAGAGGACTTGGAAGAGGAACCTGCCGACTGATCCTGCAAATTTCTTGTCATATTTGTGACCATAATTCCTGGTATTTCTTTCATTACATGGGGATCTAGCTTCTAAAAGTGAAAAGCTGAATTGGCGGCGTGAATGTCACAAATTAAGGGAAAAGCCTGAAGCGTCACCTGTGTTGAGGGGATAAGACTTACTCGCCAATATGGCGACGGTCTTGTTTAGTGAAAACATCCATGTCCGTCATCTCACACACACAAGAGACTTAGGTTGACCTGCAGGATAATCAACTCCAGTGATTTATCCAGCCGTGTTGAAATGCCTTGTGAGGTGCTCAGGGTGAGATTTTGGGGTGTGTGTTTATTTTGGTTGCTTGATTTTCTGCAGCTTCATGAAAGGCACAGCTGTAGAAATGTTCGTGAGCTCTTTTCTTACGTCCCTGTGATACTCCGTGTTGCAGATCATTCTGGCAACAAGACGGACTGCCTTTTTTATGGTGACTCACTAGAGAACTTCGAGGACAAGATCGATACCTCTTGGGCTCCAAAAGGGAAGCAGACAGAAAACTCTTCCAAAGTCGGGATGATAATAATAATAGCAGGAACATTTTACTGACATCAGGCCCCTGTTCGATGTGCTTCATATGAATTACCTCCTTTAATCTTTACAACAACCCCATGAAAGTGGACTCTATAATTTTCATTTGATGGATGAGGAAACTGAAGGCAGAGAGAGGTTGATTAGATTGCCCGAGGTCACACAGTGGTTCCAAATTTTGTCAAATTTGGGAACATCTCTATTAGGTTTTTCTCACATACTATCTTAAATACTCTATGAATCGATGACATTAGGCGTATTCCCGGCAGCAATTCCTTCACTAGGACCACTAGCGGTTGGTGTACAAGGTATTGCAAACCACATAAATATACCCCACAAACCTGAAACTAAATGTATCGCCAACTCAGCTTTCCAAACCTAGCTGAATCCCCAGCTAAGTTAATCCTGCAGCTGTTTCTCCAGCACCTGAGTGGAAGTTGGAAAGCAAGTCAGAGTGAGAAGAGGGAAGTCTTAACTGAATTTGGATAATAGATCTACTTCTGCAAATTTTATAAAAGACATAATCATGTGAACACATTGCAAGGGCCTCTCCCGGAGTCTTTGAAGTAGTCTGTATGAGGGAGGGGCTCTGAAGCTTGTGCTCATGAGCTTTACAATGAATTTGCTCCTGGTCACCAGATATTTATATGATTTACCTGTGCACACAGATGGTAACAAGATGCACATCTAAAGTTGTTGATGGCCGTCTTTTGCCTGATCCTATTAGGTATTGCTGTGACAGGGAGAATACTTCATTTGGAGATAATATGAAAAGGCTCCATTCGAAACCCTTTGAGAAGTTAAGGCTTGGATCAAGTGACCTTCCCATCCGAACTCTCTCTCAAACAACGTTAGGTGGGAATTATTATCCCAATTTTGCACATGCGGGAGCTGAAACTCAAAGAAGTGTACAGGTGAAGAACCAGCTCTGACAGTCACTTTTTACTCGTATGAACTAAGATGGCCTCTATAAAAAGCACAAATAAGGATCGCATTTCATGGCCTCAAGAGGATAGGATCGCAGAGAGCTTGTTGCTTCTTAGGGGAAGTTAAGTACATAATGATAGGTTGTTATATTAGTTAGGATTAGTTTTGGCTGCAAGTGGCAGAAATCCCTAAATAACAGTGGTTTAAATCAGACGGATGTTTATTTCTCATTCATGTGAAGGTCCAGGTAGGTGGTCCACCAGCGTCAGGGGCCAAGTTCCTTCTATTTTATTGCTCTGCCATCTTCTACATGTAACTTCTAATTCACGGCCCAGAGTGGTTGCTATAATTTCAACCACGAGGACTGTATTCCAGCCAGCAAGAAGAAGAAAAGGGCAGAAGGAAGATAGATTTCTTTTCAGGTACACTTACGGAGAACTTTGTGTCTATATACATGCACAAAACTTCCACCCCATCTACAATCCTATTGGCCAGAAGTTTGTCACATGACCACACAAAGATACAAGGGAGACTGGGAAATGCAGGTTTTATTTTGGGCAAGCATATATACAGATAACACTGTGGTAAAAAAATAGAAATGAGGTCAGGGGACAACTAGCACAGTTGTGCTGTATTTCATCATGTTTTATTCTTTATCTTCTCAAGAAGATGGCACTCTCTTTGAAGGCAAGGATTCTGTCCTATACTCATCCACAAAATCAGAGATGTTTCAGAATGTGAAAGGGCCATAGAAATTATCCAGTTCAGTCATTTTCAAACTTGTTTTTATCAGTATATTTTCTCTTTCTGAAAGAAATCCTTTATGGGACTCCAACAAGTAAGATATAAAAGCAATATATTATTAAAATAACTTTTAAAGTCTGAAGTTACAATATTTTCTTATTTTAAAATCAGTGAGGACTCCAGTTAAAGCATTGAAGGTATCTAATGTGCTAGTATTTGGTACATGATAAGTTGAGCATGTCTGTTTTCTCTTGTTTTAAATAGTTTAAAATCCCCTTTTAATAATGAAATTCTATATGGTATCTTCAGAACCTCTTCAAACTTGAGCTTGAAAACAACCAATCTAGCCCAAACTTCTCATTGTAAGGCACGAAGTGGCGAAGTGATTTGGTAATATCACAGAGCTAGGCAGTGGCAGAACTAGGCTAACATCAAGTTTATGAGTCAACAAGTATGGGCTAAGGTGCCAGCACGGCACCAGGTGCCAAGTACTTGTCATTAAGTCTCTCGTTGTTGCCTAGGAGACTGTTGGGGACAGAGAGGCTATGTGATACATATTTGTTGTAAGAGAAAGACCTTTTCTTAATGATGGGTTTGTCCAATTAAGGAGAGTAGAGACTTTCAAGGTCATTATTTGATATGAAGGGAATGACAATACCTAACATTCGTTTGACTCTTTATATATTTATAAAGTGCTTTGACCTACCTTATCTCATTTAATCTTCTCAAATCCTTGTCAACAGTTAGGGCAGATATTCTTCCTGTTTTATAGATGAGGAAACTGAGGCTCAGGTTGTTGAATGACTTGCCCAAGAACACAGGGCAAGTAAGTGATGGAGCCAGGAGTTATATCTGCATTTTCTGACTCAGAATCTCTATTTCTAGTTATTACCCTCCTGCTTGTTGAGTTTTCATACACTCACTGTCTTTTCCCATGTTACATAATTCTAGAGGTTACCATTCCTACTATAGTCTGTGGAGTTTTGATCCAGTCTCTTTACATAGACTACAATGTGAATGGTGTCCTTACAATGGAGCGGGGTAAACGTTGCCCCCACACCTACACCCACTTCCACCCAAGTCCTGCCTTCCTCCTTCTTGCTGGCTTAACACAGAGTTCTCACTCAGCCAGCACATGTACTACAGCAGCACGTGCTATAGTTCACTAAGCTCTGATCTGAAGCCAAAAGACCTGGGTGTGAGTCTCACCTTTATCATTAATGAGCTGCGTGGCCTTGGGTAAGTCCCTTTGTCTCACGGAACCTTAGCTTTCTCCTCTGTAAAAGATGAAGATGCTCTACCACTCCACCGTGTATGGTTATGTTAATAATCGCACGTACCCAGCTCTGGGTCGGGTCTCTAGACAGCATTATTTACATGCCACACACACTCTGGCCCCGCCAGCCTCTGGAGGACATAGAAGGTAGAAGCAGTGAGTACACAGGGACGCAGGTTGGGGAGGTTGGCTAATTTACCCTTTTATGTTAATGCACTCAGAGGATGATCATGAAATGCCAAGCCATTTCTTCCACTGCAGTTATTGATTTTGTTACTGTTCTCGGTGAAAACTGGACCCAGCTGGTTTATTCCTGGGATATAGTGTACATCCCTTTAATTATTCACTCATTCAACAGGTATTTATTGAGTGTTGGCTACATGCCAGGTATATTCAGAGGGCTGGGGAAGATACAATTCCACACGAAATGGATCAAGCGCTGCCTTCAGGCAGCTTACAGTCCTGTGGGGGAAAAGAACAGATAGACAAGAAGCAAAGACACACGAAAGTATGTAATACAATATAAGGCAGTGAGTGACAATTTCTTTGAAGATGATAAAGCATGGTAAGGGTTAGTGAAGGGAGAGGCTCCGTGCACGTGTTTGAGTGATACATGTATATGTGTGCGCGCGTGTCTGAGATGGTTAGGTAGACCTCCCTGGGTAGGTGACCTATATCAGGAGGAGTGAACCGTGTGGTTAACTGAGGGAAGAGCTGAGTCCCTAGGTTCTTGGGAAATGTCTGCTTAATGTTAAATAAATAATTATTCATGGATCTTGGGCCTACTCTGTTCAAACTCCACTTTGCCTTCCCATGGACCCCCACGTCAAGTTCAAAAACCTCCAGGGCCTTTCCAGCATGAACCTCATTCTCTTTGTCCGATTGTCTCCATGCCTCCTACACATCCACTCCATTGTCGCCACCCTTCGGCCTGGCCTGTGACTGCCTCTTTGCCTTGACCGCTCCAATCTCACTTGTTCTACGATGTCTTCTCTCATTATTCCACTGGTCTCTCCTTTCTGAGCATTTTTATTGTACTTACAGCCGGTACCTCACGGTTTGCATGTACTTTGTTTCTGTTTGTTGGCTTTGTCCCTTCAACTGCTGCTCAGTAGCTTGGAGGTAATCTGTCGAAAACTTCTGGGTCTCCCGGGCGACCTCCCACAGTGCGAAGTTCATAGCAGGTGCTCACTAAACCCTCGGCTGTTGGTTAATTGAAGAATTATTTTCTTCTTTGAAAGAACTGATTGGAAGTCAGCCTGCTGCGATGAATGGCATATAATGGCACAAACTTTTCCCATTGGAATATGTGTCTGTTTTCCCAGCCCTTGAATCCGGGCTGGACTTGTGAGGTGTTTTGACCAGTAGAATGCGGTAGAAGTTCCAGGTCTAGAAGCCTTGTAGATTTTGATCTTGGGCTGGAAATACTTCCGACATTGAACACGGCAAGGCTAGCCTGGTAGAGGACAAGAAGCCACATGGAGAAGGGTCTTGGCCATCTCAGTTGTGGCTTCAGACATGAGAGCGAGCCTAACCAGAAGAACTGAGTGGCTCAGACCAGAGAGGTCACTCAGCTGAGCCTGGCCCAAGTTGTCCACCCACACAATTATGAACTAAATAACATGGTGGTTGTTTTAAGCCACTGGTTTGGGGTAGTTTGCTTTGTAGCACTGAGTAACCAATTCTGTGAGCCCACTAGGGTAGCAAGGCAACGTGTTTCTAGAAATAATCCCTTGCGCTCATATAATGAATTCATTATGTACTTCAGATCGCTTTCATGTCTATCATCTCATTCAATTCTTGTCGGAAAGTTTTGAGGTGATAGGCAGTTCTCACTGTACATATTTTGCAGATTAAGAAATCAAGACTTAGAGAGGTCGCCTCAGACGTTTCTAGCTGGAAGAGGATGTAGGACTAATGCTCGGCCCGTGGTCAAGCAGAGGCCCTGGGACACGTGATGGCCTTCCTTGTGGAGGGCAGGTTAACCCTGAGGGCAGTAGTCTGAGTTAGACAAGGAAAGTCGGGACCTGAGGGCTTCACTCTGAGGCTGCCTGTTCTAATGAGCCCTGCTACTCCGGTTCCTCTCACCTGCAAGTAGGAAGGTCGTATAATGAGAAACTCATAATGAGGCTTAGCAAGTCCTTGTTTTTTTCCAGAGTGGCTCTGAGCCTCCGCTTTGCTGCTAGATTCTGCTTGTGAAGGTTTCTAATTCGGGGTCTTAATTTTTGTAAAGCGTGAATTACAAGAAGTCAGAAGAATGATGCAAAGAGCATTTAATAATGCACATTCACAAAAGAAGTGGTGTAACTACATTAATTAGGCAAGTCTTGCGTAAAGATGCAATGTAATTATATATTTGAGACAGTTAATTAGGGAGCTACTTGGAAATTTCAGTGAATATTAAGGTAATTATACATAAATACTATAACCATTAAGACTGCACCCATAATGAAAGCAATAACTAATTACATAAATAACAGCATACTTATGTTTTTACATTACCAACACCTAACAATGCTTCCTCTCCCCCGCCTCCCTTCACCATGCAAATGACAAATCTTCCATTTTTAACTCAGATATTCTTGCAAATGGTTGGGAACAATGACCTTTCCTCTTCTTTCCTCTCTTTTGACAAATCTGGGCCCACAGCAGGAGCTTCCAGCGAATGGACAGAAAGGTGGGATGTGAGGGCCATTTGCCCCTGCCCGATTCCATCTGAGCAGTTCTGGGCAGGAACAAACCAGGGGAACCCGGCGGTGGCTGGCGAGGGGCAAGGCAGCGCCAGGGACTGAGTCAAGGCGCGGGCTTGGGAGGCCTGGACTGCAGGCCCGTCCTGCCGTTCATCAGTTGAACCTCCTCAGAAAAGTCACTTAGCATCTCTGGGCCTCAGTTTCCTCTTTATATCAATGGAACGATAGTAATCCCTGCCTCCCAGGGCTGTGATGGAGAGCAAATATACAATTGTGAGGTACCATTCAGATGGTTTGAAGCTCCTGATCATTGACCAATGTCTCTTTTGCTTCTTTCAACATGCCCCCTTTATCTTCCGAGACCTTAGGTACTCATCAAGCTGCCTACACCACGCTCCCTGTGAAAGGACCTGGAGCTCATTCACACTTCGGTGTGACTGACTGATGACTTAAAGCCTTGAGAGGACCTGGGGACCGATGGAGGGTGGTTATATTTTAACAGAAAGCAAAGCCTTCAGCTACTGCCCTGTGGAAGGCCAGTCGCCAGGTGTTTGGGCAGGAGCACTTCTGGGCACTCCAGCATCTCACGATGTGGGCATTTGCCATTCTATTTGAGAGGGGCCACATGGAGCAGTGGCTAAGAATGGACTGAGGAGTTTGAGCTCTCTGGGGTTTATGTGTTGGTTCTACCACACTAACTACTTAGCCTCTCTAATAATAATAAAAATTAAAAATCTGTTTAGAGGTAGACCTGCACAGATCAAACCTGTGATTTTCAAGGGTCAACTGTATTTTTGATCTGTCTTTTGGAATCCGAGTATGCAGAAGGCCAACTGGTAGTTATTCATGGATTTTTG
This sequence comes from Pteropus vampyrus, assembly GCF_000151845.1. Taxonomy (NCBI): domain Eukaryota; kingdom Metazoa; phylum Chordata; class Mammalia; order Chiroptera; family Pteropodidae; genus Pteropus; species Pteropus vampyrus. Next base: position 1,729,550 of record NW_011888879.1, read on the forward strand.
ACTGCAGCGGGATCAATGCACTTCACCACTGTACTGTTCAAAGGTCAACTGTTCGGTTTATTTTTTCAAGAATAAATTATTTTGTTGAAATATAGTCTATATTCAGAAATCGAAGGGTATAGCTTGATGAATATTATTACCTAGATCACGAAACAAAACACGACCAGCATCCTAAAAATGTTCCAATTACTCTCTCAAAATTGTCAATCTTTTCTTGTACTTTCTTAAACATAATAAAAAAAATTTCAGAGTTGTTATCTGAAACTCCAATATTTGGATTTCCTGTGGGTCTGTTTTGCTTGTTTCTTTTTTGATAGACTATTTTTTAGAGCAGTTTGAGGTTCACAGCAAAATCGAGTGGAAAATACAGAGAGTTCCCATGTACCTGTGTTCTCCCCACCACCCGCAGACTCCTCGACTATCAACATCTGGCACCAGAGTGGTACATTTATTACAATAGATGAACCAACATTGACATACTATTATCACCCGAAGTCCATAGTTTACATGAGGGTTCATTCTTGGTGGTGTTCTTCTATGGGTTTTGACAAATGTGTAAAGACATGTACTCACTATTACAGTATCATACAGAAGGGTTTCACTGCCTACCTGTTCATCCCTCCCTTCCCGCAAGCCCCTGGCAACCATTGATCTTTTTATTGTCTCCATAGTTTTGCTTTTTACAGAATATCATATAGTTGGAATTATATATTATGTAGCCTTTTCAGATTAGCTTATTTCACTTAGTAATATTCATCTGAGTTTCTTCTATGTCTTGATAGGTCATTTCTTTTTAGCACTGAATAATATTCCATTGTGTAGATATACCGTCATTTATTTATCCAGTCACCTATTGAAGGACATCTTGGTTGCTTCCAAGTTTTGGCAATTATGAATAAAACTGCTATAAACAACCATGTGCAGGTTTTTGTATGGACATGTCTTCAGCTCCTTTGGGTAAATACTAAGGAGTCTGATTGTTGGAGCATATGGTAAGAGTATGTTTAGTTGTGTGAGAAACTGGCAAACTGTTTTTCAAAGTGGCTGTACTATTTTGCCTTCCCACCAGCAGCGAATGAGTTCCTGTTGCTCCACATGCTGGTTAGCATTTGGTGTTGGTGTTTTGGATTTTAGCCATTCTAATAGGTATGTGTCTCACTTGTTGTTTTAATATGCATCTCACTTATGACACATGATGTAGAACCTTTTTTCTTATGCTTATTTGCCATCTGCACATCATCTTTGGTGAGGTGTCTGTTAAGATCTTTGGCACATTTTTAAATTGGATTGTTAGTTTTCTTATTGTTGAGTTTTTAAGAGTTCTTTATGTATTTTGAATAACAATCCTTTCATAGATGTATATTTGCAAATATTTTCTTCCAGTCCGTGGCTTGTCTTCTCATTGTCTTGATGGATCTGGTTTTATGGATTGTTTTTTTCTGTTCTGTTCATTTGCTCTTGCCCATTATTATACCAAGTAATTTCTGATTGAATTATGAATGCTGTGAAATAAAGTCGTATAGGTAATCTGAGGCTCTGGATGATGTTTTCTTCCAGAGATGGCAGGCAGTAACCTGAATCCAGACTAGGATTAAGTTTATTTGAAGCTGGGCTTCAGTCTTGCTAAAGACTGGTCTCTTTTGGGTTGCCTTGCAGAGATTGTCCTTCTAGGAAATAACAGGACTGCTCCATCTTGATGGGCCCTAACCTCCAATTTTTATTCTTCCAGACATGTGAGGTTGCCTGGAATTCTGCTTAGTCTGTCAGCCTCGAGGCTGTAGCTTTCTGTCCTGCCTCTCCGACCCTCTGCTTCTTGGCCTCTTATCTTTATTTAAGAATTGGCAAATGCCTTGACACTAAAAACTGCAGGGAAAGCTGACTTTCTTAGTACTTACTTCTTTTTGGTATGTTGGCCCCAGAAATCGTTTTGTCTTGGCAGCTTTCCAGAGCCTGTACATTTTTTAAATAAATGTTTTATTGTGGAATAACTTTGGATTTACAGTAAAGTTGCAAAAATAATATAGAGACTTCCCATATATCTCTTATCCAGCTTCCCCTAATGTAACATCTTACATTGCCATGGTATACTTGTCTAAACTGAGGAACTCACATTGGTATATTACTATTAACAACCTTTCAGACTTTATTTTGGTTGGACCAGTTTTTCTATTAATGTCCTTTTAAAAAATTACCGGATCCAATTTAGGATATCACATTGCATTTAGCAAATTTCTTTTTTTAGATCCAACTCTTTAGTTATTCTTAGCATGAACACTGATCTGTTACAAGCTAATATGCCATAGCTGGAAGCAGAAGTCCTATTTATTGGTTTTAATTTTTTATAATTAATCCGTAGGTAAGATACAGAAGACAATATCGGATATCCATTATTTTAAAGGTAACCAATACAACGATGAAAACATATAACCAATAAAAATCTGGGAATAGATGTGAGGTAGGAGGTAGTATAAGGGGATTAAATTTTCTCATTTTTAATAAAGGAGAGTCAGTTGATACCATCAAGTTTATGTCATGACACAGAATTATGAGAATTATGATGAAAATGATTAGAAAACAGAAAATAGAATTGCTTATCTCTGAGTAATGAGACGGCAAGTTGTGAAGGTGTACAAATTTTGCTTTTCTTTTAAGCTGATTTGCTTAAATTTTTCTTTTTTTAAAAAAAAATAAAGTAGAATCTATGTGTGCTGACATAGTGCGATGCCTATTCCTAAGTTTAAGTGGAAAAGACAATGGGCAGTAGAGCGTGTACGGTATGATACTCGGTACATAGCAACTGCGTGCACGCATGTGTGTGTAGTATGACTTTACAAACATACGTGTGCCCTTGCGCCTCTTTTATCCCACGAAAAGAACACGCATGGCTTTGCGAGACACGCGGAGCAGATCCAATCTGCAAACTTCTTACAGGAGTCTGGTCTGAATCTGAACTACCCAGTCCTTCATCACCAGTGGTAGAAGTCAAGCATGACAAATATAGTCATTACGAATTTTCCTAACTAACAATAAATATAAACAGAGATAATATTTTTAAGTGTTGAGTGACAATAGGTATTAACCCAGATTCCATAGCCAAAAAAAAAAAAAAAAATCCCTCTAATACTCAAGATTTAAGATGATACATTTACCTTTTCACACCTACAAGAGCATTAACCCTCCAAGACCTCTCCAGAATAAATTTAAAAAGGATTTACTTCAAAAGAAGAAAAATGATCCCAGAGGGAAAGACTCGGATGCAATAAAGGTGGAATAAATGAAATGAAAATCTGTTGGTAATAAGATTAATTATTGTAAAAACTTTTTTTTTTTTAAACATTTAACAAAAGGGCCAACAAGAAAAATTAAGGTTATCGATTCTCAGGAGATAGTTAAATAGTTTTTGCTTTTTATCCTGGAGGAAATTAGAGACATTGAACAACTTTAGAACTGGGAAAATATATAGTTATATATGTATATTAAAATATGTGGGCAACTAGGATAATAGAAATAAAAGTCTCACTTTCAAAAATCAGAGGAAAAAATAAAAAAGTAAAGACAACTTTATCAGTCCTGGATTGGGTAGGAAATGGGAAAGAAATGTGACTCAATCACAGCTGCAAAGTCCCTTAATGTAGTCATAGGTTATGGGGATAGAATACACACCTCTTTGGGGAACTGTTATTCAGCCTTCCCAGGAACATAAATGCAGAGGCCTGAGGTGAGAAGTGATTGGCGTATTCTAGAAGGGCAGTCAGAGTAGCTGGAGTGAGCATGGGAGTGAGGAGGGCAGGCGGGAGCAGCCCATGCGGGCCTAGGAGGCCGCACTAAGGACCCGAGTCGTCTCTCTATAGGGTCTGAGGGAAACTGGACTTTTGGTGGTGAGCCCGCTATATATAGTGTGTATTGATATTAAAAGAGAATGTTGCACACCTGCAACTTATTTAATGTTATTAACCAATGTTAACCTCAATAAACAAAAAAGACAAAAAATAAAAAATAAATAAAAATAAAACTTAGAAAAGTATATATATACATTTCCGCACTCAAAAGATTCTGATTCAATAGTTCTGAGGAAAAGCCCTAGAGACTAAAACTTTCTAAAGCATCCCAAATGATTTCAGCAGATGGTTCCAGGGATCAAACTACGCTCTGCAAATGAAAACAGCACAGAGGGTCGTGATAATAAACACCGTCCGTCTAACCCTTCTTCTTCTTCATCTTCATGGTTGCTTTTGTTCCCACTGCCAGTGATGGGTTTTGGAAAGCACACATGACCTAATTCTGGCCTAGGAGACACAGGGAGAAGTCTTCCAAAGATGCTTCTACAGAAGTTGTTCTTGCTGTTAAAAGAAAAACTATGTGGATATGGCAGCCGTCATCTTGTCACCTTGAGGATGAGGCCAACACCAAGGGTGGCAGACAAGAGACATAAGGATGAGACGTGGCATTATTAAGCTGCGGAATCTGCCCATCCTGAGCTCACCCTGTCTCTGGATGTTCTGCTGTGAAAAATAATACATCCCATATTGTCTAAGGCGATTGGAGTTGGTATTTCTATCACTTGCAGCTGAAGTATTCCCAGCAGATGTAGCAAGAACGGCTATAGCTTTTCTCAGCTGCTCCATAGCTCTTCTTTTGGGTAGAATGGAAAAGCTATAGCTCTTTGCTCTCTTCCTCCTTTATATATCGATAAATCCTATCAGGCAGGCTTGTGAAAGGATGAAATGAGATAACACCTTTAAAGCACTTAGCACAGTGTCTGGCAAAAAAATGCTTAATAAATGCTCCTTGAATGGAATGAATGAGTGAATAGGTGATTGAATTTGTTGAGAGGTTGTAAGAAAACATAGAAGTTAACACCACCACATACCCATCTTCATTCCTAGATTCTTTCTCACATCAGGATTGAGGATTACTTTGGCTTTCTTTGACAACTATCCTGTTGTACTCTTGGATACAACACATTTTCTATTAGCTTAGAAAAGATTTAACCAGATGCAGGTCTTGTGGGTGTGTTTTTCCCCTAACCCTCTGCCCGTGCCCTGTGCCATTTGTCGCCACCTGGACTGGCCTGTAGGAGGGTAACACATTACCGCGGGACGATCCAGGCTGGCAAAGTGAGGTACGATGGGTTTAGGCCATATGATACTTGGGAGCATTATCAAGATGCTTATGTGACAAGCTTGTTTTCCCCGCCCCAGGTTTCTCCAAGTTTGTGGACACTTTGCTGGCTTACAATAGTTGCAGCAGGCAGACTCAGCCTGAAATCAAATGCTAAGGATCATCAGACCCTTTGAAGGAACATAGATTGGCCACCAGGTCCTAAAGACAGAAGGGGGATCTCCTAGGTAATTTGCAGTCTTTTTCTGTTTGACCCTGAAGTTGTAAACCTGAAAGCCTTCTCGAACACAAAAACACAGACCACGTGGGAAGCAAAATGGTACTGTATTTAAGTATTTAAAAATAAATTGGAAAACAGGCCTCTTGTCCTTTGTAATAAAGTTGCTTAGAGTTAGCTGTGCCACTGGACCTGGCAGCGATGATCAAACGTCCGGGCCGTGAGCATGTGATAAAACATGGTAATATTAACAGTTCTGTCCCCAGAGACAGAGAATCTCATCATGGGAAAGATAAACATTTATGTTGATTGTTAGACTGTTTTCATATTGAAGGTTATGACTCTAAACCCCGCCCTCACCCAAATCCTCTGGGTAAGGATTCCTGGCTGACCTCTGGGTGGGCTGACTACTCTCGTAAGTCCCAGAGATTTGGGAACTGGGTAACTGGGGAGGTGTGGATTTAGACCCACCCATAGAAAGCGATGAGATAATGTGTTACTTCATTCTGCCTGGCTGAAACCTTGATCCTGAAATCTGTTCCTTGCCCTAAGCTCGTGCATGGCATTATGACTCCAAGTTCTTCTCCTTTGTGCTCTGCCTCTTTCTCGTTCTTCCTCTTTCCTCCTGCTCCCTCTCCTTTTCCCTTTTTCTCTCTTTCCATGATTAAAGTTTTACATCTCTAGGGTCACATGTAGATGGAAAGTAAATCAGAGATCAGTTTTGTAGCTTTGCAATCAAAATTGACCTTGTTTTTTCTTTTTTTTATCATATGCACGTGCAGCTACATGGTACTGTAATATTTTGATCTGGTGCAAATAGATCATTCTCTTTTATCAGCAATAGAGTGTGTGAAGGTCCTGATAAATAGACGGACACTTCTAGGGCAGGTGTGGCTGAGTGTGTGTGTGTGTGTGTGTGTGTGTGTGTGTGTGTGAGAGAGAGAGAGAGAGAGAGAGAGAGAGGGGAGGGGGTGGGGGGAAGGAGCTGCCCCTGAGAGTTAGAAATCAGATTTCCCAAAAGTGGACACCTGGAAAATCCTGTGCCATATTGGCTATTGCTTCTTAAGAATGACATAATGGAGCTGGAGAAGATCCAGGAAAGGACAGCTGAATTAATTAAAGAGTTGGAATGGTTTTAAAAACACTTTTGTTTTCAGATTATATAAGTAATATGTATTCATTATAGAAAATTTGGAAAAATATTCGAGACAAAAAGAAATAAGATTATATATTATTCCACCACCCAGAGGTAACAGGGTTTAACATTTCCTTGTATTCTGTCTCTGTCCTTTATGTATCCAATCATATGTATAGCACAATTGGTATTTATCTACCCATTTATATATATTTGCTTCCTATTTGGTACATGTCGTATATCCTATTTGGTATGTTTCTTTGTCATTAAATATTTTTCGAAACACTTTCATGACTGTATAATACAGCAATTGATGGGTCTACAAAATTGTATTTGACTACTCATCTATTATTTAGATTTAGTTTATTTAAGGTTATATGTAATAAATTAATTACATATTTATTTTTACAATGAAGTGTTTTCTACTCAGTCCTTCAAGGGCATTTCTGATTATGTCCATAGATCAATTCTTAGAAGTAGAATTATGAGGGCCAAAAGTTTTCAGCATTTTTAAAGTTCTTGCCAGATTGTAGTACAGACATATGAAACGAATTTAGAAGTTGAGGACTTGACAGCAGGAAAAATTAAATGCCAAAGGGAGACATGAATGCAGTCCATAAAAGCACAGAGGGTTTCCATTGGTCAAGTAGAGATTTGCTAACCAAATCCTGAAATATTGCTAACATGCAACGGTTTTGAGAATTCAGCGAGGGCAATTGCTTTGGAGCCAATGCAAAGAAGGTATGATTTGCTCGGCGGAGGGGGCGTCTGTGTAATTCTTGTCTTGAAAAGTAGTAACTGGCTAAAAATACAGACAGACTCCGTAAGAGTTTAGACGACGGTTATGGAGGTGGAAGGGTGTTTTGGTGGGGACGTCGTTCTGAGGCGGTGTCGTCCGGCGCCTGGAATTGAATGGCACGGTGGCCATAAACGTGCGTTTTGACAGTGTGGCTTGGTGCTGAGTGAAGGGACCGTGAGATCTCTGTAGCCTTGATACGGGGAAACTGACAAAGAGGGCTCTTCTAAACTTCCTGAAATGGCTTCTAGAACCCTAAGGGTGCAGGCGGGAGCGAGGATTGGTTTTTGGCAGACGCTCTTTTCTTTTATGGTGGGAAGGCATCACTTTTGTGAGTCTTAGCTCTGAAGATGCGATTCAAATATCTACCCTGTCTTCTTAGGGAGAAGCGATCAAAATGTAGATCCTGGCACGTTAAGCACTGTGTTTATTAATACCAAATGCTATCCCAGGCTAGGGCCAGCGGTAGGACACTTTAGGTCTTGTTTTTATTATTTGTGTTTTTTATGTGAGGAGATTGGTGGTTTTTTTCTTATGGTTTGGGAGGTAGAGATTTGGCGTGGCTCGGCATGTAAGAGCAGAGAGTTCTGACAGCCAGACTGTCTGGGTCCATTCCTGGCTCTGCCACCTACTAACTGTGTGACCCTGGACAAGTTAACCATCTTGTGGCTCAGTTTCCCTATCTGTGAACTAGGTTTTTAAATAGTACTCATCTCATAAGATTTTTATGAAAATTAAATGAGATATTATGAATAAAGTATTTAGAATAGTACCTACACACAGCGAATACTCAGTACAGGTCAGCCCTTAATATGTACGGGACAGTGGGCCAGGAGCAGGGCATAGAGCTGCAGCAGACAATGTCCCTGAATTCTGAGAGCTTGCAGTCCAGTGGAGAAGCCAGACCGCGGGCAAATAATCTGCAATAAGAGTGATGTACAGTATAAAAAGGGGGCAAGGTGTTCTGGGGGTTTTTATCGGCCTCCATAGATACTCCGTTTCTGTTTTCCTATTTTATTAACATAGACTGATTCGTTTAGCATCATAGATTCTCAGGGTTGAAAGCACTTTCGAAGGTCACTCGAACGTTTTGTGACCCAGGTAAAAACTTCCTTCGGATGACACTATGATCACATGTGCTTCCTTCTCCTGTTCCATTACTGTCATAGAAGCTGCTGTCCCCACAAATTGTCGACTCAGCTTGGGGTGGCTTGCTTTCAGGAACCCCCTATATGATGACCCAGAGCCTGTCTGGGGCAGATGTCCTCCGCATTCATCTTTAGAAACGGAGCTGCTCTCTCTGTCCATCTGTGACCCGTGACATCCTGATTCTCGAACCCGGGCATGGGGCTTTGACCATTTTCTAGGCCTGTGGCTTTTGGGAACTCTGCCTGTGGTCACCCAGGCTATTATGAGCAACAGGACAAGGACGGGCAGGAAGCAGGGGCCAGGACCAAGGGCTAGGAGGGTAATGATCACCTCCCACGGGGGTGCCGAGCCTACCACCCACAGACCACCAGCATCGGGATCGCCTGCGGTTACTGTTTAAAATGAAGATTCCTCATTCTCAGACCCTGTGGGATCTAGGAATACACATATTTAAATAAGCCTCCCTGGAGATTCTTAGGAGACCACCACCCAAAAGCTGAGCCCCTGTGCCTGCTTGGAGCCGTGGCTAGCGACAAATGCCTTTCCTTGCTGGTTCCCAAGTGTTGCATGCCTACTGGATCTCCTTCCTGCCGGGTTCTTCAGAGCCCTAAGCCCAGTGCACAGTCCCACAGTCTTCTGGGCCTCCCTAGATGCACTTGGGAGGGGAGAAAGGGGAAAGGAGGAAAGGGTGGTAGAATGACCTGCCAATCAGGGATGGTTCTATGGATCCTAGAATCACAGAACGCTAGAAGTAAAAGGCTTGGAGATGGACTCGTCCAAACTGTTCATTTTCAGGTGCAACATCACACCTGGAGCAATCCGGGGGGTGTACCCGAGGCCTCTGGCTCCTTGTCAACCACAGTGGTCATCCCTCCGGGGCCGCTCCTGGTCTGGCTGATGCGAGGTGCAGGCATCAAAGAAAGTGCCATTTTGTTACAACTGTTGGGCTTGCACTTTGAATTATTTTGCCAGCATTCGACTGGGCCACACCAAGGTCGGCTCCATTTGTGGGTAGGAGCAAGTTCGGGAGACAGGGGAGCCAAGCCAGGATTCAGGCCGGGGTCCAGACACCACCGGGCTGGCTCTGCTGTGCCGGCATCCTCCCCAGGGTTCTCAGGGCTGGTGGTGAGGGGTGTGGCACCGCACTGGACATACTGACGAGCTACTCTGTGATCGTGATGAGTATTTGTGGTCGTTTTTAATTCTCATTCAGCCATGCACGTGAAGACACCCCCGACACAGTTCCAGGAATGAGAAGGCCTCTGGGGACAGTGTTTCCTTCTCTGGTCTCTGATGATTGCTGGGGGAGTGGGGTGAGGTGGAGGGGTTGGGTAGGGCCGGGGG
>NW_011888879.1:1740147-1747013 GCF_000151845.1 Pteropus vampyrus
CGGGGCCGCTCCTGGTCTGGCTGATGCGAGGTGCAGGCATCAAAGAAAGTGCCATTTTGTTACAACTGTTGGGCTTGCACTTTGAATTATTTTGCCAACGTTCGACTGGGCCACACCAAGGTCGGCTCCATTTGTGGGTAGGAGCAAGTTCGGGAGACAGGGGAGCCAAGCCAGGGTTCAGGCCGGGGTCCACCGGGCTGGCTCTGCTGTGCCGGCATCCTCCCCAGGGTTCTCAGGGCTGGTGGTGAGGGGTGTAGCACCGCACTGGACATACTGACGAGCTACTCTGTGATCGTGATGAGTATTTGTGGTCGTTCTTAATTCTCATTCAGCCATGCACGTGAAGACACCCCTGACACAGTTCCAGGAATGAGAAGGCCTCTGGGGACAGTGTTTCCTTCTCTGGTCTCTGATGATTGCTGGGGGAGTGGGGTGAGGTGGAGGGGTTGGGTAGGGCCGGGGGAGGGGGGAAACTTTCATGGGTGTGTCTATTGCAGGGCAGGCTTTGGCTGTGAATGGCAGTGGATTGCCCTCTGCAGTGTGTCCCGTGCATGAGTGTGTCTGTGTGTGTGTTTTTGTGTATGTGTATACTCTGGGCTGTGTGTGTGTGTGTTTGAGACTCGCACCCAAACGACTGACAGATGGTAAATTATTTTAAAAGCTTCCCTCCCCCACTTTTGTGAATAAGCTTCACCTCTGGCTTGTTGTATGCCAAGGTACCAGGCCTGGATCACAGAGATATCAAGTTTGAGAACTGGAATCTGTTCGGGGAGAGCCATTTGTGCAGAGTGGGTGGGTGCAGCAAAGGGGTGGAGGGGAAGACGTGGACATCTAGATGTTTGCTGAAGGTTTCCGGCACTCCCTGGAATATAGTGCTGAGGGAGTTTATGCTGCCCTTGGAAGAACATCACTGGTGAAAAGAAATTTCGCACTTTCTTTCTTCACTGCATTCCTCCAGGGCTTCCTGTCTTCACAGCTTCAGCTGTAAATTGGGCCCGGGCACACTGAGTCACGTGTGCCCGGCTTTCAAATCCTCTCCTTGTATCACATCTCTCAGGATGAGAAAGACCCGAAGATGTCAGTTGGTCCAGTACCCGGCCTTCAAGCAAAGAACACCCAGAAAACCCGGATAAGAAGGCTCAACCCTGTTTTTAAACTTCCAGGAGTGATGAAATCAGCAATTTAGTTTTGATTAGTCAGAGCTTTATCACTTGCGGGTGACAGAAACCCAACTCAAACCAGCTTAACTGTAAAAGAGAAGGCAGTGTGTCTGCCGTGCACAGGACTCTGGGGCAGCCTGCAGAATCAAAGGCAGAGCAACAGAGCCCGCTCCCAAGGGCTGTAATGCAACGTTGCCCTTCCCTCTGGGGACATCTGTGAAATCAGCTTGCCTGGCCTGCTCTCAGGTGTTGGCCTCTTCCCTCCACGCAGCTCAGAAGATGGTGGCCAACAATCCAGCTTCACATCCACATAGCTCTCACTCCAAAGGAGAGAGAAGCCCTTACCTCCAGTTCAGAAACTTCTCGGGATTCTGCTGGGTCAGTATGTGCAGAGAGACGTGACGCTCAGATTGGGCCAGCTGGGGCTGTGCACACGCACCCCTGCCCCCCGCCTTCCTCATGAGAGATGGCGAATAAGGTTAAAGGTCAGTGTTCACTGTGATTCACAGCCCCACCAGGCCATATAGGAGTGGGAAGAAGTCCCCTGCCTCACACAAAAAAAGACATGGTAACTAAAAGAAGAAAGGTGAGAAGGAATGCTGATCAGCCAAAACCAAAAATTCTAGAGTATACTATATATAGTTTTGCAGTTAGGAGATTAGTATAAATGAATCTTCAAGTTCTCCTCCCTCTGGTGACCGAGATGATGTGTTATTATCTACATGTTTGGGACCTGAGGGGGACCAGATTATGACAATGGATACCATCAACAAGCAGAGTAATAGCCCTTTATAGGTTTATATCTAATAAAAGGATCTATATTAATTTCATTTTAAAAATGTATATTTCAAATCACAAGTGAGTACAGGGCAACTGTTCTAGTGCTCTGTGTGGACCCTAAGTAGAATGGTTCCTATCCTTTGGGAATCATGACGTACTAGGGAAATTAAACATGTAGTACAAAATGCCAAGTATGTGGTAAACGTGAGAGTAAAGGTCCCAAGTCCCCTGGAAGTTCAGAGGAAGGTGTGATTGATTATATAATTCCTATAAGAGGTTCACTGTGGAATTTCATTTGGTTACTAGAAATAACATTTTAGAGGTTTATCTCATGTAGCATGACAGCTCCAATAAAGTCATCTGGAGATCAGGCTTCTTGCTTTTTGCTTCGATATCCTTAGGACTGGTTTCTATCCTCAGGATCACAGGATGGCTGCTAGAGTTCCAGCCATCTCATCTGCATTCCAGGAATAGAATGGAGGAAGAAGGGGTGAGGGCAAAAGGGACTCTTTCAGCTCTGTCAGCTCCTTTTAAGCAGTTTTTCCCTTGTCTTGTGTCACACTTTTGCTTTCATCTTCTCGACAAGAACTTGGTTATATGCCTATATCTAACTGTAACTGCTAGAAATTCAATGTAAGGGAGGATAGAAGATGCAGTCTTTTAGTCATCCTAAATAAGTCTTATCTTTTATTACCAGAGAAGAAGGGAAGAAAGAAGATCTGGGGCTGATTGGTAATGTCTGCCAATGCCCTGTGTGTTATACAATATTGAGATTTTCTGACATTATCTATTAGTGTGCAATTCAGCCATTTATCCATTTAAGAAAATGTATTAAGTGTTTTCTGTTTGTGTAGCAAGAGTTTTATACATATTGACATGGATACAGTGGAGGTAGAGGGCACGATCCTTTTTTCGAGTAGCTTATAGTTGAGTCACGAGTGGGGCAAACAATACTGGAGTGCAGTTCCCACAAGCCACACTCTTCGCTGTATCCATGAAACAATAAGGGAGTTTGAGAGCAGAGATAAAGAAGTTCATAGTTTTATGGAGCAGAAGTAATAATAGCCATGACAGACCGTGTTGACCAGAGATGACCATGACAATATCTCCCATCCCACGTGGCTTCTACATTACAGTCTTGCCTCTCCTCCGTCAGGAGGCGGAATCTGACTCCTCTCCCCTCGAATTGGTGGGCTTGTGATTGTGATTTTTGTGGTTGTCCTGTGACTGTTAATTCTGGGTCATAAGTGGCCATGCAGTCCACCTTGTTCCTTGGAGTACTTGTCCTAGGAACCCTAAGCTACCACGTAAGGGTCTGACTCCCCTGCGGCCACCAAGCTATGAGGAAGGCAAGAAACATGGAGAGGCTGCCTGTGGACGCTCCTGCCTGATCTTTGAGTCCTTCCAGCTCAGGTACCAGATGTGTGAGTGGATGAGTCTTCCAGTCAATCCAGCCTCCAGCTGTCAAGTTACCCCTAGCCTTTGTGTTTTCATAGATGAGGCCCCACATATCACAGAGCAAAGACAAACCATCTCTCCTGTGCCTTGTCCAAATTCTTAACCCTCAAACACCGTGGGTATAATGAGATGTTTATTTTAAGACACTTAGTTTTAGGACATAGTTACATAGCAAGAGTGGAAAATTCATTACTGCTTATGTTGTACGCACCATCCGCTAGACACTGTTCTAAACGCTTTTAAGTCATTTACCCTTCACAGCAACTCTATTAGGTATGTGCTATGATTACCTCCCTTTTACAGATGAAGGAACTGAGGCACTAGGAAGTAATTTACCCAAAGTCACACGGCTAGATGTGATAGACCCTAATCATTCTGGCCCCAGAGACTATATGTTTTCTTTCTAAGCTCAACTGCCATGCCATAGGTAAACATGTGGTCAGTGGGCCAGTTAGAAGCTCACGTATGTGCTTAAGTCCTGGTGGGTACACCTGGCTCCATAGCATCTTCAGAGCCAGGTCATCACAGCAGGAGCCACATTTTCCGGCGGCCCGACTTCTCGGACTGACAAGTCGTTCTTGACCTTGTAGTCTCCCCAAGGCACATTCCATTTCTTCAGTTGGTCAGTTGATCTCACTCTTACTCTTGCCCCGACTCGGCCTCTACATCTTCATTCAACTCGTTAGACTCTGACACCATTTTATTTTATTTTTAAAACATTTTAACAGTATTTGGAAGTTTATTTTAAAAACAAAGTTAAAGACAACCTGAGAAAAAATTGCAAAGAAGGCACTCGTTAAATAAGTATGGCGATTAAATAAAAAATAAGAGAAATATGTTTTCTTCCACAACTCCGGTAATGAGTGGTCATCCTGAAGGTTCTTATGTTTCCAAAGTGGGAGAGAGGAAATCATGGCAATTAAAGCTGCCTCTCAAACATGTAAATCTATAGTAGAAACCAAATCTTTCTGTTCTTTCCAATAAGTCAGTTTTGATCTTTAAACGATGCCTTGTTTTTGTTTTTGTTTTTGTTTTTGTTTTTAAATATGATGCTAGAAATTCAATGGGATTTGGTGGTCTTTCCTTTGCAAGCACAGCACAGCTGTCTGATCCAGGTAGGCATGAGTTGGCAAAGACCGGAGATCCACGTTCTGTTTTGATGATTTTTCTGCATTAATCTTCTCATTTTCTGCTGTCCTCTCGATGTTATCTGTGAGACCGTACTCAGAGTGCTGATTTTCTGCAACCTGCATCTGCCCCTCCAGCATCTGATCTGGCTCCATGGTGGACCTTGCAAGTCACAATCCTGAGCCACCGGCTCCTAAGAGCCCTGCACTGTGCCACCGGCTATGACACCACTTTCTTTCTATCTCCTTGATTAGCTGGGATTCAGTTCAGCTGTGAGTATTTGAAAACAACTAGAATGGGTAAATGAGGAAGAGGTTAATTTTCATCACATAACAAGAAGTATGAAGGTACGTAGAACATAATCCAGTGCTGGCCACCTGCTCAAGGATGTTAACAAGGACCATCTCTTTCTGTCTGCCAGCTCTGCCATCATTAGGGATGACTTTGTCTTCATGGTTGCGAGATGACTGCTTCATCTCCCGGTGTTGTGTCTGTGTTCCAGGCAGAAGAGGCCCAGCAGAGAAGGGAGACGTAAGGATGGCAAAGAGCAAAATTCTTTTCTTTAGGCTTTTCTCTTTTTTTGGAGAGGAAAGAGGGAGTTTGGGGGAGAGAAAACCTCTCTAGAAACTCCTACCTGCATCTCACTGGCCAGAACACTTTCACATGCCCCGCCCCTTCCCCACACACAGCCGTAGGAGAGGCTGAAGCTCAGTATTTTGCTTTCCGGCCTCTAAAGTAAAGGAAATCAAAGCATAGGTGGGTCAGAATATGGTGTTTCATGTAGGGGTCAGCAGACTTTTTCAGTAAAGGGTAACAGAGTAAATATTTTAGGCTTTGTGGGCCATATGGTCTCTGTCTACTGTTGTAGCATAAAAGCAGCCATAGACAATACATAAATAGATGACTGTGGCTGTGTTTCAATAAAACTTTATTTAGTAAAACAGGCAGTGAGCTGGATGTGACACATGGGCTATAGTTGCCAACACTGGTTTAGCAGTTTAATCTACAGCATCTGCCATTGGACCCAAGTATTTCAGCCAAAATGTTATTCTCACAAATTGGAGTGTAGACATCCCTGAAAGATGCGAGTGGAGAATGGATTTCATAAGATGATCTGGTGATTCCAGGGTTGACTCCGAAGGCTGGTAGCCTACTGGAGCGGCCCATCCCTTACGTATTACTCACTGAATGTCCCTCCCCAAATCACAGGACTGGTCAAAGGGATGGCCAGTCGGCACCCCAGGTGGGGAAAGGAGAATAGTAAATGCTGTAATTAAAACTCTGAGGCTTGAATGGGCACATCAGAGTCATTGAGCACCATAAATATCTGTTTTCTTATTCTTGAACCCTTCGGTACTCAGAGAATAAACTAACAACAGATGTTTGGGGTGGGGGTTAGAGAAAGCTCCTCTAATTTTCTTAGCCTCACAAAATTTCACATTTGTATCTGGCTTCACCTTTGCTAGAGTAGAACCAGCATTGAGACAGTATGTGTTATATAATCTCACATCAAACCTTTGTGTTTATCATTAAAAATATGGCAACATCATCGTGGTTATAAACAGTTACCAAGGAAACCAGTTTATCATAATTAGCTATTTATTCCCTCTTTTCTCTCTCTCCCTTCCACCTGAGCTTTCTTTGGGCTGAAAGGTATGATAAGCTGTTATCAGCCTGGGCTCAGTGGCTAATTAGGTTCTAATACTGATTCATAGAATTACATTGCTCTTTTCCATAACTATGCTATAGTGCATTGTATATGCTTATTACAAACAGACACAGTGATAGAAAAATTGGTTTATTCTATGTGTTTCAAATAGTCCTCATAGCTGTTCCCAGGGCAGCGGTGTATCAAAACTCAAAAGAAGATAAAAACTTGTGGTTTACAAAGATTTGTGGCTCTTTGCCTTTCAGTAGAAAATGGTCGTGAAAGTAATTGCTTCCTGGATGGGGTTTCCCAGTCCTGTGGGATTTTTCTTATTTTTGTTATTCTTTGCAGTAGAGTTCATTACATTAGCTGATATTCATGGTTCACATCGATGCCCTAGAGCAGGGGTTGGCAAACTTTTTCTGTAAAGAACCAGACAGTAAATATTTTAGGTTTTGCGGGTCTTATGCCCTCTGTTGCAACTACCGAGCTCTGTCTTTATAGCAGGAAGACGGCCATAGACAGTATGTAATGAATAGATGAGGCTGTGTTGCAATAAAACTTTATTTACATAGACAGGTAGTGGGCCAGATTTGGCCCACTGGTTGTAGTTTGCTGACACACCTGTCTAGAGACTCGATCCCTAATGTTGGGAAAGAATTTGCAGTTGCGCCTCTTACAGTGAGAACACC
>NW_011888879.1:1747063-1761308 GCF_000151845.1 Pteropus vampyrus
TGACACATGGGCTATAGTTGCCAACACTGGTTTAGCAGTTTAATCTACAGCATCTGCCATTGGACCCAAGTATTTCAGCCAAAATGTTATTCTCACAAATTGGAGTGTAGACATCCCTGAAAGATGCGAGTGGAGAATGGATTTCATAAGATGATCTGGTGATTCCAGGGTTGACTCCGAAGGCTGGTAGCCTACTGGAGCGGCCCATCCCTTACGTATTACTCACTGAATGTCCCTCCCCAAATCACAGGACTGGTCAAAGGGATGGCCAGTCGGCACCCCAGGTGGGGAAAGGAGAATAGTAAATGCTCTAATTAAAACTCTGAGGCTTGAATGGGCACATCAGAGTCATTGAGCACCATAAATATCTGTTTTCTTATTCTTGAACCCTTCGGTACTCAGAGAATAAACTAACAACAGATGTTTGGGGTGGGGGTTAGAGAAAGCTCCTCTAATTTTCTTAGCCTCACAAAATTTCACATTTGTATCTGGCTTCACCTTTGCTAGAGTAGAACCAGCATTGAGACAGTATGTGTTATATAATCTCACATCAAACCTTTGTGTTTATCATTAAAAATATGGCAACATCATCGTGGTTATAAACAGTTACCAAGGAAACCAGTTTATCATAATTAGCTATTTATTCCCTCTTTTCTCTCTCTCCCTTCCACCTGAGCTTTCTTTGGGCTGAAAGGTATGATAAGCTGTTATCAGCCTGGGCTCAGTGGCTAATTAGGTTCTAATACTGATTCATAGAATTACATTGCTCTTTTCCATAACTATGCTATAGTGCATTGTATATGCTTATTACAAACAGACACAGTGATAGAAAAATTGGTTTATTCTATGTGTTTCAAATAGTCCTCATAGCTGTTCCCAGGGCAGCGGTGTATCAAAACTCAAAAGAAGATAAAAACTTGTGGTTTACAAAGATTTGTGGCTCTTTGCCTTTCAGTAGAAAATGGTCGTGAAAGTAATTGCTTCCTGGATGGGGTTTCCCAGTCCTGTGGGATTTTTCTTATTTTTGTTATTCTTTGCAGTAGAGTTCATTACATTAGCTGATATTCATGGTTCACATCGATGCCCTAGAGCAGGGGTTGGCAAACTTTTTCTGTAAAGAACCAGACAGTAAATATTTTAGGTTTTGCGGGTCTTATGCCCTCTGTTGCAACTACCGAGCTCTGTCTTTATAGCAGGAAGACGGCCATAGACAGTATGTAATGAATAGATGAGGCTGTGTTGCAATAAAACTTTATTTACATAGACAGGTAGTGGGCCAGATTTGGCCCACTGGTTGTAGTTTGCTGACACACCTGTCTAGAGACTCGATCCCTAATGTTGGGAAAGAATTTGCAGTTGCGCCTCTTACAGTGAGAACACCTGGGGAAGGCTGGATGCACTAACAGGAGCCTGTGTGCTGTCCTTTGTGTGAGTCTCTCCCTGCTCGCCAATCTCTCATCAAGAGGAGAGGTTCCTCATGGTGATCCCCTCCCCACAGAGGGGTGGAATAGGGATCAATTGACCCAGGCTGAGTCCTAATTTGGAAGCTTAACTGGATGACATCTTTTCATTGTAATCCACTCTACCTACCCCAAAGAGCTGTTGGCGTCAGAGAGAAAAGGAGCGGGAAAGGGCTCTGTGAATGGTAAACCACCACACCATATAGCCACATAAGGTGTGGCTGTTAAGACCTTGCTTTAGAGCAGATGTCACAGATAAGATGGAAACAACCCTTCAGCTTTTAGTTCAGCTGTCGTTTTAGGCTCGAGCCCAGCCTGCACTACACTTCTGGGAAACTGTCTAGCCTGAGTTTTACTCCTCACGGTGACTGCGTTCAAGACCTTCCAAGATAGCTTGCTCTGTCTAGAGACAGTTCTTGTCAGAAATTTCTTGCTGAGATGGAGCTCAAATCTGTCTTTCTAGATCTTCTACCCATTGGTTCTGGTTCTATGCCTTAGCATTTCCAGAATAAATTCACCTCTATTTGAAAGCTTTTTGAATATTTGAAGATGGAGGTCACGATCTCCAAATCTTCTCCTCACCAGGCTAAACGGCATCGGTTCCTTGGACTGTTTCTATGTGACACAGTTTTGAATCTTTTTCACTGTTCAGATTACTCTCCTCTGCACAAGTTCCAGTTCCTCCATGCGCTCCTGATTGGTGGACCCCATCAGAAACAACATTCTATGCGCCTTCTGACTAGTACAGAGTAGGATTATCATATGCGTTCTTCTAGATTTAATGCTTCTAATGCTTTTCTGTTAATGCAGCTAAAATCACATGTGACCATTTAACAATACTAGATATTACTGAGTCGAAACTGACAAAGACCTTTAGGTCTTCCCCCCGCCCCGCCCACACACACATATTTACTAAGTCATGGCTACCTCATCCTGACTAGTGCAGAGTAGGATTTACCTGGATTTCTAATAAAGTTGTTTTGGATGGATTTGGTTTCTTTTTACACAAGGTCAAAGTCCTTTTGAGTTGTGACCATATGTATATTTCAATTTGGGTAGTGTATTTTAATGGGAATGCTCACTGCGAAGTCAACCACATGTCATCACACAGCCTACCATGAGTTCTGTTGTAGTCAAAGGTGTGGACTCTAAATCAGTGCTACTCAATTTTTACTGCTCTGTGAAAAGATAAGGAGCTTAGTCTAGAATGCACTAAAGGCTTTGTTTCAAGGAAGTCTAAGCCTAGTGACAGCTGATGTGCAGTTTGCAGAGAGGCTATTGCCTTTAGACTACACTTGGACTAACGTGTCTCCAAATGACACTCTTAAGACCTTGATTGGAACCCTAGAAGCTGGTTTAAGGAGGGTAGATGAGAAGAAAAACAACATCTTCAAAAAGAATAAAAAGATTCGTGGTGATTAGATGAAAATTATCCTTGAGATTCAGTCTAAGTTAGAGTCCTGATGGAAGACTTCTTCAGTTTGGATTTCAGTGAGAATTCCATGCACGTTTGTTGATTTCTTAATTTGTGAGAGGCATAGTGCTAAGCAATTGGGGTTATAAATTTAAGATATGGGCTGGGCCATAGTTGGGGAGCCTTAAATGCAAACAAATTGTAGCATAGGCTGCTGGCGGCCACCCTCAATATCATTCTCTCCTTTGACCTAAGAATATTGAGTTTTTATTTCTGGAAGCAATGTTCTCGGGTAAAAAGACCACATGTCCCAGCATTCCTTGCAGTTAGACTTGATCATGTGATTTCCAGCAATCACCTTATATCATGACAGCCTTAAGGATGGGAGTTTCCTGCTATAGGATGTTGGAGCAGAAAGACAGAAGGAGCATAGATCTCCGATAACTTTGGGTAGCTTCCAGTCCTACCTAACAGTGGGCTTCTTTTACATGTGAGAATAAATCCTCATATGTTCTAGCTTCTGTTATATGCAGCTGAACCTCATCCTGAGTGATAGAGAATTTGATACATGGAAGGTAGTTGAAGCAGAATTTAAAGTGCAATATTGACTGAATAGAGGAGATGGGAAGGCAAATATTTAGGACTCAGATTTTTGCAAACTGGAGAGCTGGAGACCCTAATGATGCATTGGCAGAGCGTTTGATTGCCTTGTTTCCTGCTGTAACTGGGAAAGCAAACCAGAAGTTGACTGAAGCTTTTGCTGTAGGGGGAATGACAGGAAAATTTAAAGTATTGGTTTGCTGTCTCCTTCTCTCCACTTCTAGCAAAGTCCTGTGAAAGAGAGCCATCCAGTCTGAGGTAGATGAGGAAAGACATATTACTTTGCCGAGGATGTAGGTGCTCTCTGCCTCAGGCCTGCAATCTAAGTTTATTGAGAATCCTATAATATGAAACTTTGCTGCTTTTTTTCCTTAAAGTTTTTTTTTTTATTAAAATATAGCTAACATACAATATTATATTAGTTTCAGGTATATACCTTAGTTATTCAACGTTTATATACCTAAAGAAGAGGTCACTATGATAAGTCTAGTAACCGTCTGACACTGAACAACGTTATTACAATATTATTGACTATACTCCCTGTGCTGTACTTTACATCCCATGACTTATTTATTTACAACTGGAAGTTTGAACCTCTTATTCCCATTTACCTCCTCCCTCCCCTTCTTTGCTGGCTTTTTACAGTGGCTCCAGAACCAGCACCTTAGCAAGAAACAAGGCTGGTGCCCACCACAGCGAAGACGGGGATAAAGGGTGCTGTCTTTCTCAGTGTGGACTACCTGCCTCTCAACTTATTTGTGTTAGAGATTAAAGCCATGCCTTTCAGCTTCTGAGGTTTTGGATTTTCTGTTTATGCAGTGGAACAATTGATATTCGATGTCTGGGGGCCATTTGTGAACGTTTTCGTCTGTCATGCTGAGGACTTGGTACATTATCCTCTGGGCAGAGAGAGTGGCATGGTAAAGCCTGATAAGAGTGGTTTTGGGGAACGAAAGAGTGGGCAACCTCTAAGGTGGTTTAGGTTATAGGGTATGCACAAGGCCTCCTATACCATACCTTTCTGCACCTCAGCTTGTTGGGCCCTGACAGTCTACTGTTACACTTGTATTCCTTTAATTTTTGAAGGCATTTCAGGTGTTGAAAGTCTTTTCTTGATGAATTTCAAATACTCAGTAGGGAATGGACACCAGAATGCTTCAGCTCCTGACAGCTGCCCAAGACCCCAGCTCCAGGGATCGAGGTGGCAATGCCTGGAGCGGGAAGCGCACCAGCAGGGAGTGGAGAGGGCGTCACAGAGAAATGTGACCAAGCTTCCAATCCTGCTCTGGGCTGGTGTCACCCGAGATGCCGGTGGACCGGGACGCATTTCCAGTCAAACCCATTCTCTAGGGCTGAGCCTGCGCTGCGTCAGTGAAGTGGAATTTGATCCGTGTAGACAGCTGATCTGGACATTTTTGGCCTGGATTATTTGTTTGGCTGTCTCCACTGATCAAATTAACTGGATAATTGCCAAAACTCTTCTCAGTTGTGCTCCCTTAGGCAGCTGGTGCAGCCAGCAGGATGGGGTGGGCCTCCTAGGACAAGCCAGATTAGAGAATTAGCACATGCCTGCTACCTGGTCACCTCAGGGAGCCAGCCATTTAATCAGGGGTGGGAAGTGGGTGATAGATGGGCCTCCTCTCTCCGCTTCACAAGCAAGAAGGTAAAACAGTGGTGTGGCTTGCATTACCCCAAGTAACGCTCCACACCAGAGGATGAGGCTGTGCCTAATCGGAATCAGGGAGCTGCCCCAATTCTGCTCCTACTTACTGAGGTGTACGCATTGAGGGTATCACAGAGTCTTATGGCTCAGCAATTGCTGTGAGCGGAGATGTGTTTCTTAAACTCTAGGGCCAAGAAAAGCTTAAAAGAGACTGTGAAAAAGACAGGGAAAGAGGTCTCCTTGATCTTACACCCTCGGGGTGGTTAGGACCCCAGCTTGCCACTGGCACATTCTGGGCCTTGAAGGTTTCTCTGATTGTTTTCGGTGTGTCTTGCGTCCTCGACCAAGATACGTTTCCTTTAAGAACATGGTTCTTTATTGGTGTCCTTAGCACCTGGGAGAGTGTTCAACACGTGAGCACTGTTCAGAGAGCTGGTTGGTCTGTTGCTTAATTCCGTAAGATTTACTGAGCACATATATGCTCGCCCACCACGGGGAGAACAAAGATGGTCAAGGCTGACGTGCAAGGAGCCCCCCAGTTTCACGGGGTGACAAGTGATCACAGCGCAGTGTAGGAAAAGAGAAGACAGTTTTGAACGGGAGTGCTCTGGTGGTACAGAATGGCATTGGAGGCCAACACACTCTCATTGAGCCTAAGCCCTGCGAGGGCTGAGGAAGCGAGGGAGGTGTTACTGGCCCCGTTCAACAGAGGAGAAAACTGAGGGTCAGAGAGGTTCAATGACTTGCTCAAGATCATGCCACTAGCAAGAGTCAGAGCTGGGCCGAAACTCAGGTTCGCTGACTCCCTTGGCGTCTCTGTACTGGTCCTCTTTCGATGGATCCCATCTGGGCATTCTGGGGCAGGTGGGGGCCAGCACAGTGGGTACCAGAACAAGACAGAGATCTCGAACGTGTGTCCTGCAGCCCAAGGCAGTCTGCAATTGGGTTTGTCGAGTTCAGACAGTGTTGTTATTTTAAAAATCAGGGTATTCAGATAAAGACTCAGATCTCTGGCTTCACTTTAAAAAATGAGAAGGTCTGCATAACACTCGGGCATAACGACCATTTGCTGGTGCCCAGTGGTGGCTGCCCACCCCAAGATGGGACACGACTTTCCATTAGCCTTGGTGCACGCTCCCTTCCTTCACTCCTGGCCTGGCTTCTTCAGGCCTTCGAATTTGGGAACCTGGGGTTGAGGGACCAGAATGCTGATCTCTGTCCTGTTATCCCTGGATGGTCTTAATGAGCATATTCTCGTAGACAGAGCACTGGACTGGGAGTCAGATATCTTGGGCTGTTGTTCCCTCTGTGATTTGGGGCAGATCACTTTCCCTCTTCGTCACTGCAGAGTGAAGCCTGATGCATGGTCTCTGTATAGCTCCCAGTGATTCTGTGTAATAATGGAGACGGGCGATGGGGGTGAAGCTCTTCACGAACTGTTGACTAGGAATAAAAGACAGGCAGGTGGTTGTGATAAATGAATGGTTGGAGTCTGTGAGGGTGGGTGCTGCAGAGAAAGGGGCCATCTACCTGTACCCGCACACCCCTTGGGCCTCCAGACTGCCTTCAGACAGGGTACAATAAAGTGGATGTCAATAACTGTAGGTCCAGCTTCTGCCCAAGTGACCCAAAGGTTGTCATCAGACCCACTGAGAAACCACTGGCCAGGTGGGAACGCTGGGTGCAGGAGGCTCCGGGAGGCCTTTGTCAACAGAATCCTTGGTCCCCGTGCACATGCACATGGTCTGGCCCCGAGGGCCCGTCCTGGCAAGGGGGAGCGGCTGGGCGTCTGCCTGTCTGCTCTAGTTCTGTTCCAGCTCTGCTCGTGTGAGCTCTGCAGCCTTCGCCCCCAAACCATTTCTGTTGGACTCCATCTCTCTCGGGAACTTCTGCTTTGTCATTTAAAATAGTTTGGGAACTTTAGCGGTAGTCGAGTGTCAGAGCAGTTTATTTGGTCTGTAGGCGTTTTTGTTTTTAAAATTCATGACAAGTTCCTTGCAACATGTTTTATTATATTTTCACCACCTGTTCCACCTTGGGGGTGGTTTTAAAATCTGGGACTATCTATCTATCTGTATTTTTTTAAGTTTCCTTATTTAACATTTATGTGTCTTGCAAACGCATACACATGCACACATACAATGTGAATTTAAATATAGGTATGGAATATATATATACATATATATTCCCTGTGGCTTGATTGGCTTTAAACTGTGGTTGTAATGTTGAAGGTGTACGTTTTGCCAGGCTAATTATGGAGCTTTAAGTGATACATTTGTAAAACAAATAAATACTCAGAAAACCCTTTGTACAGTGCTCTCTCTCTCTGAACACTAATAGCCAAAAACATATATCGCAATATTTAATCCTCTAAGGAAAAAAGCCTTGGAAGGCTTTACAACTTCTTCCAGCTTCCACTGAAGTGGAAAAACGGAAGCAGTTTGCCCATTTTTACAAATGGAAGTTAAATCCCAACAAAGTAGCTGGAGGACCAGTGGTGGAGGTGGGGGTGGGGGCGGTCCATCCTCAAACCATAGCATCTGTGTAATCATTTGCCGTATTTCTCTGTGTCAACCAGGACAAAGAATATTTATAGCACTATATTGTATTTCCTTTCTCTGAAAATACAAGTACCATGCATTCAGCTTTAATGATGGTCTCAATTGAGTGCCTGGATCCAACTGTGCCTGAAGCCTGGACTTTAAGTTATGTGAACCAATAAAATATCTTTGGGCCTCTTCCACTTGAAACTAAAGAAAAGAAAAAAATTTAAAATCCCCAAACCAGAAAACAACTATGCTTTTAGAGTTAAGCTTTTAACATATTATATAAATTTGACATAAAAATATTGGGTGGGTATTGACACCTCCAGTTTTTTAATACTAGCTGTGAAAACCTTAGTGATCTACGTGAACTATCTTATTGCTTATAAAACCAGGTCAACAGGTATATAAGGGTCAAAGAAAATCAGGCTTCTTTTAGAGGAAATCTAAAAGTAGTCTACTCTATTTTCCATAATACCATTGGAAAGTATGTATTAGGGTCCCTGACATTGTGCCCTATGATGACTCTTTTTGCCGAGATTTTCAAGAAGGATTTTGTTTGTGGCATTGAGACTCTGACCCTATCTTTATTGCCACGGAAGCCGAAGCTTCCCAAGGGCATTCGGAGAGACCTCTGTATTCTCTGTAGGCCCCCTCCTTCCTGTCCCATGGGGGGAGGGGTGGTGGCAGTGGTGGTGATCTGTACTATTTCATGACTGGTAATATGAGGAACAAGTAGATGTGCATAAGTCACATAATTTATGAAAGCAGAATTTGCAGAATAATGTCCTGGAACAAATATAAAGCCAGGATCTTGTAATAGATAAGAATATGGACTTTAGTGTCATAGAAACCTAACTTAAACAAGTTATATGACCTCTTTAAGCATCGATTTCTCCATTTGTAAATGGGAATACTATAATTGATAGTACATGCTCAATGAATGTTAGCTATTCTCATTATTTCTCCAAATATCTGATCAAATAAATTTGGGATTCAATACATGCTAAAATCTTATCTTGAAGATTCATAATGTTCATTAGCATATTAAAGACTTAGAGGAGTCCACTAATAAAGCAAACTGATTGCTTTTATTTATCCCAGTGTTTTCAGATCTAACTTAAGCAAATACTTTTCTCCTGTGCGATTTTCCTGTGCAACTGGGGGTCCCATGGAACACACTTTGAGAAACCCCAGCGTAAGTAACCTATAATAATTGAGGGGGATTCATTAGGCCACCACTAGGGGGTGTGCCAGCCAAGTTTTCTGATTCTCAGTCAGAAAAGAGGGATTGCTCTGGGCTTCCAATGAATAGAGCTTTTGAAGGCTTTTGCTGGGTAGGAAGGATAGACCAAAATGGTGACGGTTTAGGGGAGCAAAGGAAGGAAAGAGAATTGGTCACACCATGGAGAAAGATGAGAGAAGTTTTCCTGCCCTTCCTTTCTGTTAACATGTGCAATGCCTGACCTTTGGATAATGGGTCAGTAGAGACCCCAGAGTGGCTTGACCTGGCAGCCAGGCCAAAGCCGGGGTGGGGACAGTGAAGGCAGGCACCAGAGGCCTCCAGGAGGGGGAGTGTCCAAAAGACTAATATTTTGGAGGGTATGAGTTTCTGTGTCTGATACGAAGATTTTATATGTATATGTGTACATATATAATCTCCATTTTATATAGATTATATATGTGTTTATATATTTATATACATATACATATATAACCTTCATATTAGACATAGAATGTATTTAATAAATGTTTTTTTTTTTTCTGTTAACTAAAAGTTTCCCCTTAACCTTGTCCAAAGTATGATGTTGGTGTGTAAATGAATTAGAGTGGTAGATTTGGAGGTAGACTCTAAACATCAGATGATAAAAATGCTCATAGTAGAAAATATAGAAAATTCAGAAAAGCAGAAAGAAATCAGTTGTAATTAGATACCCTTCCCCGTAACGTTTGGAGATAGGTAGGGGGATGTGTAAGCAATTGGGTACTTGAGGGAGCACATATTGGTTAGGATTCTTTTGGTTACAAATGACAGAAATCCAATTCAAATAGCTTAGGTTAAAAAAGGAAGCTTTATTCTAAGGATCTGGAATTGTCCATCTTAGGGACCCTGAGGGCAGAGATGTGGCAGGGCCTCAGGACTCGTGCTGTCAGGACACCCTCTTTCTCTGACTCTTGTTTCTTCCTCTGTGAATCTGCCTCCTCCAGCCTCTTCTCTCTGTGGAGCTACTGCTGGGGTCTCTGGCCCACAAGGCAAGACACATGGGCCCACATCTGTAACTCCTGGGCACTCTGTCCTCTTGTTTTTGCTGCAGGAGAGACAGATTCCCTCAGTTCCCATTCCAGAATTACTGGGGAAGGAGAGGTTTGTCCTGGCTGGGGTCAGATGTCCACCCTAGACCAAACGACTGTGGCCAGGAGCCAGCCATCTTATCAATAATGGCTCCCTGTGCAACTGTGTGTGTGCACGCACATGTGTGCATATGTGTATGTGCGCATGCGTGTGCGTGCGTGTGTATGTGAGGTCCCCAGAAAAGTCAGAATTGGGGAGGAGAGGAGGGAATAGTGACAGACAAAACAATGTCTAGCACTATGTATATTTTCTGTATTTACATAGCTGAGTTGAAACCATGTAAACGCATCCTGTTTTTAATCAAACATTTTGTCATCAACATTTCCTCAGTCTTCAAAATCTTTGTAAAGTGCATTTTAAATTATTGTGTTATATTTAATTATTTGGATGTATTTAGCAAATTTCTAATTGTTAGATATTTAGATTATTCTGTTAAAATTTTGAGAGGGCTATTATTAGTAATGCTATGATAGGAGGAAATTTTTCTGACTTCATGAAAGGAATAGCTACAACTGTGAATAAAAATAAATAGAATTTGGCCCACTGTCCCTCTCCCCATTTCACAGTCAATGCAAACCATTCTGGATCTCACCCCCTACTTGGCTTCACTTTTCCCTTCTATTCTTCCCCAAAGTCAAAAATTGGAGTGGGAGTTGAGGGTTGAGTACTGTGGAGGTGAGTGGGCAGGAAGACATCTTTGGTGGTCCCCTGGGGCCTCAGGTCTGCCTTGTTCCTGCTGTTACCCTTCTGGAAACAGATCTAGGTAAAGTGAATCGTCTGTGAATAAACCCTCCACCTAGTAACCCAAGAAATCGACAGCCCCAAAGTCAGTCATCTCAGGAATGAGGCTCTGCTTGGTCGGAGCTGGACGAGGGGATGCAGGAGAACCCAGGAATGGGGGCAACTGGGAGACCTGAGCAAAGATTGGCTCCTCCATCACTGGAATTCACAACCACCCTGCTTTGGGGAGCAAACGAGAGTCACCCAACCGTTAACCCGCCGCACTCTCCTCCGGGAAGGGGAGTCTGGAATGTTCGTGATTTTCAACCTCCTGTGATTTTTCCAAAGTTGGAGTTAAACATTTGCTCAGGTTGATACGTGGCTTTAAAGGCCCTTTGAGGAATAATGAGATTTCCTGGATGAGGGGTCATTGGATGTTTTCTCATGGAGAGCAAAGAATATGATACCCTTAGCTGGAGAGTTTAGACTATTTATTTGAAAGAAGTATCATTGAATGCCACTAGAAAGATAAGGAAGCTAAAAGTGATGTCCTACTGTGTGCCAGGTACTGTGTCGAGCATTATATGTTTTATCCTTCTAGGTTTTAAGTGGCGTTACCCTCGCCAGTACTCTCTGTGTCGATTCGAGTGGACATTTAGAGCTGCTCTA
The DNA here is from genome assembly GCF_000151845.1 of Pteropus vampyrus. Taxonomy (NCBI): domain Eukaryota; kingdom Metazoa; phylum Chordata; class Mammalia; order Chiroptera; family Pteropodidae; genus Pteropus; species Pteropus vampyrus. The sequence continues at coordinate 1,758,486 of NW_011888879.1, forward strand.
TTATTTCAGGTGATCTCTGTTTTGGGGGGAAGGTTCAGAATGTCCTCTGTCATTGTTTTTCTGCATTTCTAACACTTTCTATTTGTGGAATACTATGGTTTTTATTAGATATTCCAGTTCCTTCTGTACTGGACTGGCTCCAGCTGATGTTTTATCATTCTTATTTGTTTTGAATAATAATAAGTGCATAATAATACTAAATGCCATGACTCCAGGAGGTGGAACATTTCTCAAGCTAGGACTGTATTTAATTTTGTTTTGGAAACTGCTGAAATCATTCAGTGCAAGAGGGCCAAGAGGCACTATATTTCTGATTGGGTGTAGGGAAATAGGAAATAAAGTTATTCTTGCTTTGTTTCAGAGGAGAGGAGTTTGATACCTGAATATGATGCTCATCTCCATGGTGAGGTCGTACCTCCAAGCTTGAGAGCAAATCTTGAATGTAGAGGGAAATCCCATTTATTTGGACTTTCTACTAAACATTAAACTTTAATGATATCAATCTGTATATTTTTACACACTCTAGGGAAAAAGTGTTTGGTTAGCAAACGACAAATAGGATAGTAGAAGCCATGTTTAACTCTTATAAAAGAACTACAGTCACAGCTCCTAGGGCCACTCTGCCAGACTCTCTGTCTGATTAACTGTGTTGTGCTGTTTCCAGCCAATAAAACTGCATTTCCTACAGGACATCCACTCTAGGACTGTCTCCTAATTCAGATCTCTCTCTGAGTAAGTAAAACTCTAGCTTATAAAATAATCACAGAGTTCTCACCATTAATTGGCTTCGTTCAAGGAATAATAGTGAGTCATTCAACCTTTTTATTCTGTTTCCTCATCGATAAAGTAGGGATAATAATGGGATCTCCTTATGAGACTGTTGGGAGGATTAATTGAGCTAAGTAATATAAATTGGTTGAAGGGTGACTGGCATGAAGTAAGTGATCAATAAATGCTATTTCTTTCTCTCTTTTCTTTTCTTTCTTTCTTTCTTTCTTTCTTTCTTTCTTTCTTTCTTTCTTTCTTTCTTTCTTTCTTTCTTTCTTTCTTTTCTTTCTCTGTGATGGGTAGGTACATAGCAGTTGTCTGCTGACTTGTGTTGGTGTTTTGCCTGTATCAATATAACAATGAACTTGTGCTCCCTGAACAGACAGCAGTGATGGTGGGAAGAGAGAGTTTGGATGCATGTTGAAAAAGAAAATAGGAAACTGGCATTCATTGACCCCAAACTAGGCAGCAAGTACTGGCCCACCATTATTTTACAACTAATAAGTGAATTTTGAATACTAAATGAATGAATGATCGTAAAGGACAGAATATTTTGTCTCCTTTAGAGTCAAGAGAAGTGAATCTTGCCAATCCAACTTGTGCTGCCTCCCACACCCACACAAGGCTCCCTCTACATGCACAGACCACCTGCTACATTCACTCTGGAGAAAATGCAGCTTTGTGAATGACCTATGTTGGAATCCGAGGGAACCAAGTGATCCCAGGCCAGGCTATTCTAGACAAGGTGGCCCACCAAGAGAAGGCTGATTCGGAGACAGACCTGTCATTGGTCCTAGGAGAGAAGTGTGGCCATGGCCAGCTCCCAGCTTTTTAGCAAAGGTTGGGGTGTTCCATTCTGATGACCCTATTGTTGTCTCACTTCAGGAAACACCCCTGACCTTTCTGATTCCTACTTTCATTCTCTGTAAAATGGGGATGATAACAGCCACCTTGCAGGGTTGTTAAAGGGTTAGAAATAATACCTGAGAGTACACAACAGGGGCATAATAGGTACTCAGCTGTTACAGGTTGAATTGTGTCCCTCCAGATACGTATGTTGAAGTTCTTGGAGACAGAGTTGTTGCCTATGTAATTAGTTAAGAAGGAGTCATTGGAAGAGCGTGGGTCCCTAATCTGACATGAATGGTACCCTTATAAAAGGGGGAAATTCGAACACAGAGACAAACACAAATGTGAGTAGAGAATGCCATGGGAAGATGAAGGCAGAGATCTGTGTTTTGTTTTGTTTCTACAAATTAGGGAACTCCAAAGATTCCCAGCAAAACCACCAGTAGCTTAGAGAGAGTCCAGGGACAATTTCTGCCCTACAGTGCTCAGAAGGAGCCAACCCTGCTGACACCTGGATCACGAACTTATAGCCTCTGGGGCTGTGAGACAGTACATTTCTGTAGTTTAACATCCAGTTTATGGTACTTTGCTATGGCAGCCCAGGGAAACTAATGCACTAACGAACAGGAGCCCATCATCATCCTTGATAATCACCGTGGCTCCTTTTCTCTGCCCGCCTTCTGGTGGCTTCCTCCAAAGCATCCAGCGGGCAACCACACCACCATTTATAGGGATGGACAAAGGGAACGCATGGTGGGGTGGAGTGACCGGTGCTCAGCTCAGAGAAGCAATGATTCTACTTCCGTGTCTAAATGTCTTCAACACCCACAGCGCAGCCTGGGCAGAGCGTGTCCCCAGCCTCTCCTTCCTCTGGGCACCTGAGCTCATCTTCTGCTCCTCTCCTGCCTGCATGTTCGCTTCGTGCCCATCTGTGCCATGGGGTCTCAGGGAAGACTATTTCTCTGGATCCCAGCAAGGCTCCTGGATCCAAACGAGGATGCCTGGCTTGGTGGAGGGATCACAGAGCATTGTCATGACAACTCCCTATGTTTGGGAAGTGCTTCTGCAAAGTGCTTTCTTAGCCATCGGCTCTCTGCAGTCACACAGGGCAGGGAGATACCTGGAGCAAACCGGGTTCCTGGGAAGAAAGGGAGGTGGTTGGCGAGCAGTGAATAACTTTGAAGAGTGAAGAGCAGGAAGCAAAAG
>NW_011888879.1:1763137-1775562 GCF_000151845.1 Pteropus vampyrus
TGCACTGTGAGTTCCCTAAGAGTGGTGACCTAATTTACTTTGTTCACTTGGATGACTGACATAAAAAAAAAAAAAAAACAACAACAAAAAAACCCCAAAACAATGGTGGACACATAGCAAACATTCTCTAAGTGTTTGTTGAATGAATATGTGAAAACATATTTTCTGTCGGTAAAACAGGTTTCTACGGTATGTGCAACCTTCCTCAAAGTCTGTGATGAAGGGAGGTTTGTCGGAGACCTTCCATCCCACTAGGACCCCCTTTATCCTGAATCTTCTCAGCCCAGGGGGAGTCTTGGGGGATCCGTGTCCAGGTGCCATGGCCTGCAGGAGGCTCTTCTCTTGAATGTGGACCTTCGGGAAGGCTACAAGACGGGCTGTGGAGGAGGTTGACCACTCACTTACTGACTGTGTGACCTGGGGCAAGGATTTGATATCCTGATTGGTAAATTCTATACCCACCTCCAAGAGTTATTGGTGGGTGTTATTGATCGAATGTTCGTTTCCTCCCCACATCCAGATGTGGAAGCCCTAACCCCAGTGTGGCTGTATTTGGAGATGAAGTTTCTATGGGTCTTTTTAAATTTTTTTAATTTTTAAAAATTTTTAATGCCTACAGCACCTGGTCTTCTTAGGTGGTCTCCCATCCAAGTACTAACCAGGCCCGACCCTGCTTAGCTTCCGAGATCAGACGGCATCTGGCCTGTTCAGGGTAGCATGGCCATAGGCTGGTGCAGAGAGTCAAACCCAGGCAGCCAACTTCTGATCCTGAGTGCTGAGTCATGTGTTTTACCACCTTGGTCATGCTTTGCACTTTCTGGGGGCTAAGTAATGGGTCCAGATCCTGCAATGGCAGGACTGGGATTTGAACTGGGTTCCACCTGGAATCCAAACCTTTCTACTGTATAACACTACCCTAGAGGCAGGAACGTGACCTCTAAGTAGTGGGGGTCTGCTGTAAAAGTAGCAGCAGTAACATTAAAAATAGACCAGAGATATGATGACGAGTACTTAACACGTGGAGAGAGATGGCGTCTGGGCCTGGGGCGCAGGGATGGGGGCCAGGAAAACAACTGTGGTGTTTGTGGGCTAAGAAACTTGCCCCAGATCACACAGCTACTAAGCGGTAAAGCCAGGATTTGAACTCAGGTGATCTGGCTCCTGTACCCATCCTCCTAGATGTCATGCCATGCTGTTTTCAATGGAAATTGGGTGATATTTGATAACTTTGACCTTGTGGAGGACTTTATACAAAATAAAGAAGACAGAGAGAAGGTATTGCATCTCTTCTCACAGGCTGAAGACTTGAGAGAGGGGAGATTTGTAGAATGCATGTGTCTCCTGTGTGAAGCTGATGGCACTAGGGGCCTGGGTGCTGAATCGGGGGAGAATTCTCCTTGGCTCAGTGCTGAACGAATAGGTTTGTGTTGATGACAGCAGAGCTCACAGGACAGGTGCACTCAGGCGATGCCTTCGGTGTTCCCACGAGGCCCTCTTTCACTTCCTCACACACTGGGGCTCTGTGAAGGGTGGGAGCAGGTGTCATCGTCACTGCCCTTGCTAGGCGCTGACCTCAGCTGGAGCCTTCTGTAAGCCACTGGTTCAGAGCAGAGGCCGCGGGCTTGGGATCCAGATAGGTCTCTACTAGCTGTCTAACCGTGGGCAGGCTATTAATCCCTCCGTGTCTCGTGCCCTCATCTGGGCAGTGAGCGTAGCCATTGTGCCCCCTTGCAAGGCTGTGGTGAGGCCGGGACGAATGAAGTGCTTAGAGCTTCATGAGTAGTGCCTACTATTCCTCTTCTTGCCATTAAGCGTGTCCCAGCGGCTGTCCACATGCTTGTGACCACTCACCAGGTCATGGCACATGGACTTCACAGGTCCTCTCTTCACTCGGCCTCTTCCTCGCGGATCCTCGGGGGCTCGGTCGGAGTTTAGCATGCACTGGGGACTCTCTAGGCCCCCTCGGTGGCTCCACAGGGCTGAGATCTGACCAGCTAAGTGCTCGGTGGCTGATCGTCAGAGGGCAGAGACTTGGCCTGGCTCAGCCCTTTGGTTCCACCGCTGGTTCTTAATGACTGTGTTGCTTTGTTTTCTCCGGTGTCGCTGTCTTTATTATTATTATTATTATTATTACTACTTACAGTTTCATTAGATGTTACAGTGAAGTCCTAGACAAAATGAGGGGAAGGGATCTGAGAGCCGAGCATCAGTTCTTGAATCCTTACCCCCAAACCACCTTGATATTAAACTGTTTCTGGAGCATCTTTTGTGCAAGGCCTCGGGAGTCCAGCACTAAGAAGCGAGACTCAGTCTCCACCCATAAAGAGCTCTCAGTCCAGGAGTGTGGCAGGCAAACAAGTGCGAAGCGGGTCTGGGATGAGGTTAATTGGGGCATCCCAGACTGAGCTCCCCTGACAGGCTTCCTCTGTAGCCGGGTTGCTGGAGGGGGGTTATGTCCAACATCCCAGGCTGACCAATGTTCGAGGGGCACTTTGAGCATTTCCTTTCTTGGTATTAATAAGAACATTGCGAGGTTTAGTAAAACTTATAGATTTAAGATTTTTATCTTTACTACAGTTGCTTGGCTTCTAATTAGCTGCCAGTGGATATTCTGCTTTGTAAATTGCCCGTGGCCAGTTTTTAGGCTCTGACTGACCTATTCCTACCACTTCAGTTTTCTCAAGTCGCCTGTGCTGCCTCTCCAGAGACCCCACTTTGCACACATCAAATTTGTTCCACTCAACAAACATTATCCATAGTGAGCCTACTGTGTGCCAGGCATCGTGCTAGGCCTGGGAAATGAAAGCTGAATCAGACACAAGTGAATCAAATCTGATTCTATCCAAGGAACTTGCAATCTTTTCCTGAAAAGTGGAGCATAAATTAATTTTTAGTAAATCTGATATCAAATGTACTAAGAGAATTTACTTGTTAAAGGAACCTCCTAATTCAATGCTTGCATTTCTATACATTTTGGTGTCTTCAGAATGGGGCATCCCTGAACTCATATTAGCTGAAGCCAAAGAGAATTAGGAAGGCAGTGACAGAGGTCTAGAACTGAAGGGACCAAAGCAAACATCCAACCCGACTTCCGGAGTTTTACAGATGAGACCATTCAGACCCTGAGACATGACACGAATGTCTCTGGTGGCTGAACTGGGCCGTGGCAGAGCAGGAGCTCATTGTCAAACTTCTTCCTTATGCTCTGCTGCTTCTCAGGCTCCTAAGCCAGCTACCTAGGCTTTTGGGTTATCTGTTGGTTGGCACTGTCTGTTTCAGGTTCCTTCCCCAGTGTAAAGAACTGGCTGTATAACACGTCCATAAAACCAATAGGACTTTTTAAATCGCGGGCCCAATTGCCCCCCGAAAGCATTTGTCCTCGTGGGCCCAGGTTCAGGCCCTCGCCTTCCGCTTGGAGCTCATGTGTGGAATTTCAACCCTGCTGCGACATTTGGCTATTTGAATTCACTCCACTCCAAGAGTGTGTGTGATGCTGACAGACCTCCCCTTCTTGTGCCCAGAAACCCCACTAAAGGAACAAGGACAGATGCAGCCACCACTGCCCTTAGTGGGGGAGGCCATCGAACAGAAGGGCATGAGAGCTGGGACGTGGCACGTGAAGCCGATTGCCCCAGCTACGGCAGCCCCGGGCACATCAGTGCCTGTTGTCCTGGGCTGCTAGAGCTTGAGGCCTGTGGTTCTGGAGGCCACCCCAGCCAACAGCGGCCCCGATGGGAGCAGGAGGCAGGAAGCGGCCTCACATGTTCTTCATGCAACTCTTCATCTATTTTGAGTGGCAAAGTACTGACTGTGGAAGTTTGACTCTTCTCGTAAATGAAAACCTGAGGGGTTTGGTGATATGAGAGGTAGACCGAGATCAAGAGCCTTTCTTCAGAGTGGCCACCACCTGTAAAGGACAGTTTGGATTTTGGCCGTGTCCTCGTCACCCCCAATCGTCTCCCTGGCTGGGATCCTATGCTAGTCCTGGGAGAGGCGACATTCACACCACACACATTCAGAGCAGAATAGGGGGCAGGGGGTCACTCCGGGAGCATCTCGTGGTCATCCGGAAGATGCCGATCTTCAGCCGAGTGCCTGTCAAATGAGAACAGCCTGGGGAGGGGGAGAGGGGACAAAACCAGGTAAGGGAAAAGACCCAAACAAAGAGCCTTCATTTCAGCTTCTCTATCCTTTTTTTTTTTTTTTCAGAGGACGACGCACTACATGATCCTGGTGAACTAGAATGAGGCTGAAGGGGACAGGAACATTCTCTACTGATTTTCTTTCTTCTTTTTCCATGGACGGGTGTGCGGAGCAATAGCGGGGCGATGAGAAACTTGTTGAAGAGAGCTGTGCAAACAATGGCTGGCGAATGCCAAGGCTGGCAGTCAGTGGTTCTTAATGTTTGAATGGAAGTGGCTGGAGCTGGCTTCCCCCCGACCCCCCCTCCACAGTCAGTGTTGCCAAGAAAACAAGGAGTAGCTGTTTTAAGCATTTACAAATGGTAATGTACCAACAGCTGGTCTCAGTCCAACCGAGCTATTGTAGGGGTATTAAAAAGACAGGCCAGAGTTGGAGATGCACTGCCAACCTCCCTTGCAGAGTTGGGGAACATTTTCCTTGGAAAAAAGAGGTCTTATATTCCTGCAGAGATCGACAGGACGGTTCTCCCGTGGAGTCAGTGCCTTGCTTGGCAGAGGAGGCCGCGCAGGCAGACGAGCCAAATGCTCCGGCGACAGGGAAGCGCGGAGTCAGGGGGCTCGCGCTGGGTGGATCGGCGCGGCCAGGCCCGCACCGCGGTGCGCGCACACGCGAGGGGGCACGGCCGTCCCCCGCGTCTCGGTTGCCGTGGCCTCTGACCGCTGGCCTGTGCCTGTCGGCGGCGGCAGCTACACCGCCGTCCCGCTCTCGCTCGGCCTTGGCTCTTCTCCTGTCAATCCGTCAGCCCTTTTCTTTCCTTTATATTCAGGCCAAGAAGAGGAAAGAAAAACAATCTCATGAAAACCCTGCCCTCTCTTCCCTCGTTCCTTATCCTCGGCCCCTCGGCGACATAGAGAGGAAGCCGCAGAGCAGTCACGCCACCGTTTCCGCCTGCTCCGCCTCTCAAAGCCCAGTCTGGGGTGTTCTTCGGGGTTTTGTTCATCTCAGGAAATTGTAATACACAGAGCATGCTTCTTCGCTAAATGTAATTACCCGCGGCCCTGTGTTTATGGATGAGGCATGGTGGAAAGTAATAGAAAATGATTATTTTTCGTTCTGAAGGCCTTCTTTATTAGTGGTGCGGTAGGAATGTCAGCTGCCTTCTCTGAATGGCAATGCAATGTTTTGCTTTTTTTTTCAGCAAGATAAACGATCTTATTTGTTGATGTTTGGTGCTTGAGATGACATTTATGTGAAATAAAAGGAACCAAATTAATAATAAAAAAAAAATGATTAGCCAGACACAAATGAAAAATGTACATCTCTCCCCCACCCCAGTTAAGTTGTTTGTATTTACATGCTATTCACAAATAATGGCAACATGCCCAATAGTTGGACGGCGAGGATTTTTTTCTTTTACAATCATATGGCTCGATTCCGTTTTCCAGATCTTGTCTGAGAGCTGCTATTTGAAATAAAAATGTTTGCATCCGTTTCCTCATTAATCCTTTCGTTGTAATACAACCTGCTGCAGAGAAATGGCAAAACAGATGCAACAATGAAAATTAAAAGGGATGGACACTTATCTTGGGCTATAAAAGCTGCTAACCATGTAGGAACTAGAGAGGCTTTTGGACAGAAAATATGGCAAATGATAGAAACAATCAGCAGACTAAGAGTTTGCTATTTGGAAAACTCTGGTGGGACATTTCTCTGCTCGTAACGGCTGGAGGATCACTCCTGAGTTTAGTGTACACCAGAGAGTGTGTTTGTCTGCTTCGCCTTGAGGCCTGTCTTCAATATTTGGTGCATCTACCCATCTGGTTTTTCACTGGGCTGGAATTTTCTCGACACAAACAAGCACTTTGCAAAGAATCTATGGACTTCATGTTTTGAGGGTCCCGTATTTTGTTCAGAAATACTGCTTCCTGCCCTCTGGGGATCATAGGTTCAGAGCAAAGCTGCTTTGACCTCGATCTTAGTTTTCGCAATGAAATACACTGTATATGGGGGAGGCGAAGGGTTTATACCATGTGCGGGGGTGAAGGATCATGACTTCGCATTGCTCAGACAACTTGATAAAAAGGAAAAAAAAGGAAGTTCCAATGCACCTTTTTGGGGATATGTGATACCAAGCTGTATATCATTCTGGGTTATTTTTTCCTTATAATTATCTGATATTATCTCATAGCTATACTCAACTCCCGAATTCACTGAGATTTGGGGTCACAAGTAGATTCGGCCTTTTTGTTTGTATTTATTGAGCATCACCTGTTTGCAGTCTGGGAGTAACAGAGACAGAGAAAGGCAGAAACATAGTTTTTGCCCTTGTACAGATTATAAATTTCTTGGCAGAGTCTGGATTGGCACAATTAAATACATATGAAGACAAACAGCCAACCAGAGCCATGCACAGGGGAGTTGACGAGTGGGATGAGGACGTGGCTTGGGGCAGGAGCTTTGTTCTGCTGGAGTCCATGCATGCTGTGCTGACAGCATGAGGCCGGTACTGCTCGCTGATGGACGGATCGAATCCTTACAAGTGAACTTAAGCAAGCAGAGGAGATGGGAGCCCGTGCATGTAGGATGTTTGTCCAAATGTGTCAGACCTCTGGTGCCTAGCTCCTGGCTAGAGTGACACCATGGAATTATTATTTTTTTGCTCAAGATGATGATACATTTCAGACCTGTATAGCAGGTCTGGTTGGGGAAGACTAGGGGAAGAGGCTCTGAACCTGAATCAAGTCTTGGTTCTGCCACCTACTAGCTGTACGTCCTTGGCCTTAACCTTTTATTGCCTCAGTTCTCAAATCTGTGAAATAGGTCGATTTCATAGTGCCTACTTTATAGCAATATTATAAGTATAGCACAGTGCCTAGCACCGAATAAGTGCCCAATAAATGTTAGCATACACAAAGAATTGTTTTTATTGATATATATTTGCTTTGTTTTTCTTTCTATTCTCGTCTAAGATGCAGGGCTGAGTGTGTATTAATTGTTCTACTTAGGATCATCACTTGACAAGGAAGATTCTTATCTTTCCACCATAAGGGAGGCCCCCTCCAAATTCCGTAGCTGGAGGCAGGAAGCTGGGTTGAATGGCTTCTCAGTCACTTCTAGGAATTTGGTTCTCCAACTTTGTGAATTCTTCTGCTTCGAAAGCCTTCACAGGGCTGGGCCACAGGGAAGTATGCCTTTTGGTGAGTGGGTGGGTAGGCAGAGTTAATTTGACACAGCCCCCAGTACAGAAACAGTCCCACCCATGATGTGGTTGGGAGTCTGGTTCTGTTGAGCCATTGCATCTAGATTTTTAAGCAGTTTCATCGGCAGAACCAGTGATCTGCTCATGGTGCCGTGGACACTCAGCCCTGCTAGGCAGGCAGCACCGTTTGTGCACAGCTATTGAAGGGGGTAAGCAGGGAAGGCAGGAGAAATAGTATCACAGCACCTGAAGCCTGGTCTTGAGTCGTGTAGGCTGGCGAGCAGAGGCAGCAGAAGGACCGAGCTGGCATGGCACAAGCAGAGATGGGTTAGAGGGTGGAGGATGACGTTCAGGGCTGGGGCTACTGCCCTTGTTAAGCTAAACTTTAGGGAGCTCGTAGGGAAAGGACCTGAGTCATGTCTTTGTCCGTCACTAACTTGTACGTGAACATGAGCTGGTTGCACGAGAATTATGGCCCCCCAAATGTTGGTGGGCACTAACTAGTGAGCTCCTCAAAGAGAAGGGCCACATCTTAAGCACCTTTGCATTTATTTCAATGCCACTCACAGTCCCTGGCCCAGAGTAGGCTCTTTCTATATGTCATCAGATAATTGTGTGAGTATTGCACATGTATAGTGCACAAGGGAAGATGGCTTCCAGAAATTGACATTACCTTGCCAAGTTCGGATGCAGTACCAGTGTGTGTAGTAGCTTCCACAGCCAGGAAGAAAGTTTAGGAATTCTTCGTTGGCTTTTATTTCTCTGGTCCAGTAAATCATTTCTAGAGCAAGTTTCTGTGCCTCAAGTGTGGATGTCAGTATGTGAAAGGGCTAGCTGGATCTTTCTTTTTCCTTTCTGGGAAGGGAAGATATGTGGAATTCAATGACATCTGCTGAAATTCAAACATATTTTTATTTATTCATGGCCATGATCAGGGCAGAACCTCTAATTTCAACCAATAATTAGACTTGACAATAGATGTGGAAATAAAACAGTTTTGCTGAATTCACTTGTCGTTCCTCCCTGCTGTAGCTGGTGTAACCCAGATGTCAGCTGTCCCCTTATTTTTCTCTTCGAGCTCCCCCTCCCTCGATCCACTCATACTAATGCACTAGCGAGTCTTGTGGCATTTACTGAGGGTTTCGTGGGGAGACGGAGAGAGGGCCGACATTGCGTACTTCACAGCCGCCCATTTAAAGATGTCTCGAGGTCTAAGAACAGCTCTCTCTAGAGGCATTTTTATTTCCATTCCTCCAAGAATCCCTTTGCTTTCTCCCCCATGTACCCAGAGCAGCAGGTTTCAAGCCTGCCCCCCTCACTCTGCTTCCAACCTCAGATTCTTCCCTTGCTGTTACATAGTCTTCGATTTCATTTTTGATTTAAGGCCCTGAAGGGGTCCAGATGAGGCTGTGTGCTGTTCATAGCTGATTTTAAGGCCTTCTGAGCAAAAACGCCACCAGCCTTTGCAATGTAACTAGCATTCCTTCTGGAAGTTTTTGGATAACTGCTGTTTTCCGCACTGATCACACAAGTGTTTGTTCATGATTTTTGCTATTTGTTGATGGTCGTATCTACAGAAAGTCCTTGCTGCTCTTTTCCTGAGCTTTTGGGGGGAGGCAGAAGGTAGGGATATGGGGACCGAATGGGAGGTGAGGGAGGACAGACAAGGAGAGCAGATAAGTCTCTCAGGAAGTTTGCTTGTGAAGGAGAGGAGAGAGGTGGGGGCTGGAATAAGGGTCAGAAGTTTGTTTAACAAAAGAGGAAGATATCAGGGCATGTTCCAGAGCTGAAGGGAAGGGGGAAGTAGAGAGGGAGGGGTTGACAGTTAGGAGGAAGAGGGCACACTCATGGACAGATGTCCCTGAGACGGTGGGAGGGCACAGAGTCCAGAACACCAGAGGAAGAATCAGAAACAGCAGAAGACAAATGTGCTGGAGGAGGGAGGGTGTAGGGTATGGGGCTGCAGATGGTTGCGGGGCTGAGGGTGAAGGGGTCCAGATGAGACTGGGTGATGGTGACCTCACAGTAGGGTATCTGCGCGCAGTCCGAAACTCTTTTCGGGTAGGGGCAGTGCTGTTGGTGGTGGTTATTTACCACGTGTCTTCCTGGACCTGCCTACAGAAATCCGCAATGGCCACAAATCAGGGCCTTGTCGCCCCCTGGAAAGCACACCACTGCTTTGAACTCTGGCTCCCCACCGCACTCTGGTGCATGGTCTGTCCTTGTCTGCCCTGTTTGGTGCACTGCCCCCCACCTCCTAGAGCGCACGTGAAGGCTTTGCCCTGCTTGACGTCAGCATCTTCCCCTGGCCCTGGGATCTTTGAAGCCTGGAAGGCCAGGTCGAAACAGGACATGTGTGGAGTGGAGTATGGTTTCTGAGAGACACGGATGCACGTCACTGGGGGAGTGGCTGCACTGCGGTGTGCATGGTATTCTGCAAGAGCTGGTGCTCTGTGGAGATGTTTCAGGAAGTCTGGCAAACTTTGGCTTTAATTATTTACTTCTGTGCCTGCATGCGGGCGGAAGAGGGATTTCCCCATCCCTCTCAGCTCCATAAAACACACGCACGGAAGCAAACAGTGCAGCTGCCCCTCTTGCTGAGGATGAGGGCATCAGTGCGGTGGCAGCGTGTAAGTCACCAGCAGAGCGGCTGGCGGGGGGCATCCAGGAGTGGCGATCTTCTTCCCGGTTCTCTAGCAGAGCAGCTGTGCCTGTCTTCCCATCCCCACCCCCCACCGCAGCTTCTCGCAGCTGCTCCTGCCGTGGCTGCCGCTGGCCCATAGCAAATGTTGGGGAATCTAGGACTCAGGACCTGAAATGTCAAGAGAGTATGATGAAGTTGGGGGGAGCCCCACCTTTGGAGCCCTAAGGCCTGGGGTTGAGTTTGATCTCTGACAGGTAATGTCCCAGTGACCCTGGGCAAGGTATCCAAGTGTCCAGCCTCGGAGTCCTCTGTGAAGGATTTAATGTGATCACATTTGTAAAGAGTCTGGCATATGGTAGGATCTCAAAAAGGGCTGGTTGAAGGGATAGCGTGGGACTGAGGAAGATTAATGATAGATTCAGTATTCCCTTCCTGCAGGAAACCCTCCTCTTCTGGTCACTAGTCACGGACACTTTTGTTGACATCCCGTGTCTATAAGCTTCTATCACATGCTGACAATATAATGAGGAACACATTTTAGGGTGTGAGAAACTGGTCAGGGAATGAGATGGGGCGCAAGAGTTAAAAGCGGTGATATGCGGCCGAATGTTTAGCAACCAGCTTTCTGGGGACAAAAATCTTGATTTGTGGCCATTGTTAATTTCTGTAGTAAACACACTTTCTCACCGTGGCTGATTCCAAGGTACCAGTGGTTTAATAACTGACCTGCAAACTTCCTAAAGCTTTAGTAATCAGCTCCAGTATGACCTGGATTCAGCAGTCCACTGAAAAGACCCGTGTCCACACGGAGATTGCAGACCAGCTTTGTAGGTGGGCTCCAGGAAGATGTGCGGTAAGTGACAAAAATGACAACAGCAAATAGCAAAGCATTTAAAAGTACCATTGACCTTGGACAACACAGATTTGGACTGCGCAGGTCCACTCATATGCCGATTTTTTTCAATTGACAGTTGGAAAAAACTTGTAGACCACCACGTAGCCTGAAACAGATGACGTAAACTTACAGTATCTATAAATGCAGTCCAGTACTGGGCATGTGTTTTATACTCTTTATTATAGCTTATTTTATTGTGAGGATACAGTATATAATACACATAACATACAAAGTCTGTGTTAATTGACTGTTTATGTTATCGATTAGACTTCCAGTCAACAGTAGACTATTAGCAGTTAAATTTGGGGGGAGTCAAAAATTACACACAGATTTTCGACTGCAGCGGGGTTGGTACCCCTAACCCCCACGTTGTTCAGGACTCAACTGTAGTTACAAAGCAGCACCAGGCAGTGCAAGGGAGCCATTTACCTCTGGGATGCTCCACAAAAGGAAGGAGGAGAGCTGGGTCAGGGCCGACACTCCAGATGAGAGAGACTCTGCTGGATGGAGGGTGGACCTTTTGGAGCAGGCCTTGGGAAAGGCATGCAGGAGGAATCCAGAGTCAGGCTCAGGGGTGAGGTGGGAATAGCACAGAGGAAGAACATATGGTGAGTTGGTGACTTAGATCTTGGGCTCTGCCGTCTGAAAGAGGTGGTTTTGAATCTTGGTTCACCACTAACAGAGGAGGTATCAGGACCCTAATCCATAAAACGGAGATGCCACCTACCTTTTAGTGGTGTTGTAAGGATTAAATGAGATAACTTGGGTAGAGTGTCGGCACAGCGCCTGGAGACAGTGAGGGCTGAATGAACGGTACCCATTGCCATCCATGTTGGTCTTGTCTCTTTCTTCATGCTCCAGTGTCCCTGAGTACAGAAATCATCTTCTCCATGCCCAGCAGAGGGCGTGGCACATTCAAGGTGTCCACCTCGAGTACTCTTTGGCCGATGACACGTCTCTGAGCCAAATACATCTTTCATACACATTTATCGAGCGCCTGGGCCTGGCACTGTGCCAGTCACTGGGAAGCAGGATGAGTAAGGCACAGACCTACCCTCAAGGTCTCAGCCGATGCTGGGCGTGGGGTGTTCGGTTCTAAGTCAGTGTTTACGTGCCATGAGAGAGGAGTGCATCACACTACGGCGAGCTTGGGCAAAGGCTCCACCTTGGCCTGGACATCAGGCCTGTTCGTTTCCACAAAGCCTAGAGGTTTCCACAAAGCCTTTCTTAATTCTCAAAACACAAATCCTTTAAAGCAAATCAATGTAAAATATATCTTCATCTTTTGGGAAAAAGGTACCACAAGTGTTCGACACATCAGATGTTATGTTGGTGCTATGAACGATCGAGAGTGTCCGTGGTACAGCAGCCTCCCCGGCCTTACCCCTGCCGTCTCTATGGATTATTCTGCTGCATGTGAGGCCCAGGCAGCCTGTCGCTCAGATGATCCAACTCTGGTATCAGTCGGCATTTGGCAGAAGGCTAGACTCCCAGTCTTTCTTCTTCTCTCTCTTGCTTTTCTCATTTTTTTGGTCCTATTCCTT
>NW_011888879.1:1776214-1778352 GCF_000151845.1 Pteropus vampyrus
CTTTCTTTCCTTTCTTTTTAAAAATTATTCTCCCCTCAAACCTCCAAAGAGCTCCACTCAGGAATCAGTGGTACTAGGGTTAAAGAGAGAAATTGCCTACTCCCAGTTAAATTTTTTTGTACTGCTTTTCAGTCTGTAGAACGAAGTATTGGTTCCGAATTACGAGAATTCCACTGAGCGGGATTGTCTGTCAGCAGCAAGGGCAGTCCTGGAAGGGCAGGGAATCTCAGGTTTGAGGGGTGCTGGGGCTAGCTCAGGAGTCAGGAACACACACACACACACACACACACACACACACACACATGCAAACACGAATTAAGGCAAGTCAGAATCTGGGTAGGCCAGCAGAGAATCTGAAATTTTGGAGGTCAAGGCACAGAAGTAGAGAAGAAATCAGAGGAGCATTTAAGAGCAAAATGGACTCCAGCTTCGAAGAGCTGGGCAGGGTACCTGCTAATAGGTAATGAGGAGCCAAAGGGCCAAAGGAAGGGGAGGCCGTGGTGGGCACATGCTTTGGGGGCACTTTCATACCAGTCCAGCTCCTGTCCCAACAGAGGTTCCCTTGTGTTTCCTGCTGAAGGGAATCTGCTCAAGGCCACAGGGATCGAGGGACATGGGCGGTGCTAGGCGAGAGGGGACATATGGGTGGAACATAGTGGCAGAATCTGGCAGGGGTGCACGGGAACTTTCGTCGGTGTTTGACTTTTGTTTCTGACTCTCTTTTCAGGTAGCTGGGGGACCGAACATTTTTCGTAGTGACCCGCGATGTTTCAGAGAGAAATAGGGCACTGTCCATCTCCTGTTGGTGGGGACGTGCACTTTGACCTGCGTTTTCATTAGTGGGAATGGGTTTTGCTGAGCCACTCACACTTCTTGCCCACCTGGGTTGTGGCACGTTTGTGACACTAGATTCATGTTTTCTTCTTTCCTTGGCAATTCAGAACCAAACTACAGTTCATTTCTAAAAGCGTATCTACTAAGGCATCGTTTATTTATAAGGCACGCTTGACTTTATTTCATTTTCCTCCATTATATTTTCCCTGCCTGAATTTCCTCTCTTTTGCAAATCTTTCTGTATATACGATCCACCTTGATTCTTTTAGAAATCAGATTTGGAGTTAGCTAGGAGTGAGTCCTGTAATATTCTGCCTCTACATTGAATAACTTTCTATTGGGAGTCCCTAGGATGGCTCGTGAATCAGCGCTTGGAATCTCAACAAACGATTTTGGGCCCTCAGAGCTGCGTGTTAAAGAAACGACAAGTGCCTGCCCTCAAGGAGATTCTAGCCCCAAGTCATAGGCGAAAGAGATTCAGTCAAGTTAACAGAACTTAGCTGCAAAATTATAGTGGTATCATGAATGGAAAAGTTCCACTCGGTCCTCCATCCATTCAGAATCGTTACTGGGTACCTAAAATGCACGAGACACTGGGTTGCTCCCTGCAGTAAGGCTGCTGGTCCACACAGGCAGTGTGCGGCTCAGTGATGGTGGGCGTGGGGCCGGGCTGGCTTGCTGGGACAGGTAACTTTTGAGAGCGTACTAGCAAGTGGAAAGCAGAGTCACATAGAGCCTTAGCGTCTTCTCGGAAGATGTGAGTCTTAGCCATTTGCTTTGAGTGAATCTAGCATCCTCTTCTTCCCCTAGTACAGCTGACTCCTTATTTTAGTTAAGGAGGTGAAAGTTTACTTCAAAGACTGCCGAAACTCGCAGACGTCTTGTCTTGTTTGTAGGCAGGAAGGCTTTCCCAAGTCGCTCTGATAACTGTCCCCTACTTCTGTCACCTCTTCTCAAGCCATGTCCAGACACTAAGCCAGACAGCCTGTGGGCCAGTGGGTGCATCGGGCAGCCAACCCTCACCTGCACATCGCCACAGAAGCCCAGCTATGAGTGGCACTGAGATGCCCGTTGCTGTTGGGAGGAGGGGAGCCGGGGTGGGCCGAGATGGCAGATGGCTTACCGTGGTATGCTGCTTTCAGGCCCTCTACCTTTGTTGCTGGTGTCATTTGAAGCTACTGGTTACTGTTTTTAGCTCGGCTGTCCATGGGCTTGAGGAGAGAGCTTTTGTAGTCAGTCAGGAATGCAGGGTATTTTTAGCGAAGAGATTCTGCTTCGGGCATGTGTATTGTATTCTTCCAATA
>NW_011888879.1:1778942-1780858 GCF_000151845.1 Pteropus vampyrus
AGTTTAACCCATTCCCTTACTTCTCTTCCCTGCCTGACACCCCATCCCAGCCCTTTTCAGAGATGAGGACACTGAAGCCCAGAGAGGTTAAGTGACTTGCCCAAGGTCATATTAAATTAGCAGCAGCTTTGAGACTGGGACCCAGGTGTCCCCACACCAACCTGCCTATTTTTCATACCGTTTCCTATTGTCTATATGTGAAAACATTTATGTTACCTATCTTTTCTTCTTATTTTAATGAACAAATTCAAATAAGAACTTAAAAGACTACCTGAGATAAGGGTGGGCAGGGGCCGTGCTTACTCTTGGAACTCTGAGAATTTTTTTAGCTTTCCTCTTGGCTACTTTTTTTTGCTTTCCTTCTGCTCAGTGTAGAGCTCATTTATTGAGCATGTACTACACAGAAGAAATTATGCTGGGTGAATTAAGCTGGATTGTTCTGGAAACTTAATGGCCTTCGAGGAAAGCGTCAGACCCATTTTTTTTTTTTTTTCAAATTTGAAGACTAAGATACAGAGGGGTTAAGTGGTTTGCTCAACATATAATATCAATAGGTGACAGAGCCAGAATTGAAAGCCAGATCCGTTTGCAACAAAGACCAGTGCTTTTTGCAATGCCTTGGGAGCTGTGTTGTTGTGTCTCTGGCATGATGGTGGGCCATCTAATGAGTGGAATGTGCTGCCTTTGTCCACTTGCATTGTGGGTATTTGTGGAAGTGTAGGAGGAAATGGAGTCTGTTCCTTCACATTCTTCAATCACTAATGAATGAAAAGTCTCCTTTCCCCTGAGATGCCGTCCTGAGTGAGCCCAGCCCATTTAGGCCACCTCCGTCCGTGGACCCTCAGCTTTGCTTCATAGCTGCTACCAGCATCCCTGAGCTCTTACCTTTGTTCCAGAGTGCTTATTGTGTATATTTTGTTTCCCCAGTGGATTAAAAAAAAAGGTTTAGTGTAATTGAATGAGTGTTTATTGAATGTCTCCCAAGGAGCTGAAGCTGGGTCACCGAGGTGGCTCTGTACTTGAGATCTCATGACAGGACTGGGCCCTGAGCCATTCATTAATCCTTTTAACAAATACAGTGCCAGGCAGCCTCAAGGTGCGACTAGTCTAGTAGGGGAGGAAGACAAGTACACAAAGTGCCCTGAACATGCTAGACACCCTCAGCTTTGAGGATCAAGGGAGCTCAGGCTGACATTGACTGCTCAGCAGTACCCAGCCCCACGGGCAATCGGCTGGTGTCTCGTCTCCAGGAGATGGCTTACTGCCTCCCCTTGCCCTCTTCAGGTGAAGCAAGCCTCCACACTAGGTTGTGTCTTGCACCTTTACTTACTGTTGTACAGAGATTTCAACATCCCACTTGGAACACTGAGGATACCACAGTCCTAACATGACATGAAGAATAATGAGAAAGGAGGACCTAACTTTTCTCAGATGGTGAGGTTCCCAAGTTGGACAGGAGAAAAACCGTAAACATGGGTTAAGAGACTCTATGTTATGTTCACCTTTGTGTCCCCAGCTCCCATTGTAATTTATGGCAAATACACGTGAATGAACAAGTGGATGTGTGAGAATGGACTTATCTGATTATTTCTTCTCTATAAGCTCATAGGGAGATCTACGATTGTCTGAAGATTGAAAATCAACCCATCAGAAAAGAATAGAATAGGCCTGCGATCATTCTGCATTGAGAACAGATTGTGGGGCAACTAAAAAAATCAATATTTTTTAAATTAAAAAAATATTTTTAAAATATAATTTTTAACGAAATTCTGGATATTTTTTGCTTATCCCTCCAGTTTCGCTGTCACCTTTTCCAGCTCTGCTCTCTGGCCCGGGAAGCCAGGCTTCGGACCTCCTCGACTGGTTTCTCGCCCCCTGGTTTGTCACTTGAGGAGTCCTGGTAGGAGGCAGAGGGA
>NW_011888879.1:1781953-1812703 GCF_000151845.1 Pteropus vampyrus
TCTGCTTAAAAGGCAAGCAAAGTCTAAAATTTGCAAACATTAAGAGAATTGAAAAAATGTATAGTATAAAATATATTAATGATATAAAATCAATAGCTAGAATATTTTTAAAATATAATTTTTAACGAAATTCTGGATATTTTTTGCTTAACCCTCCAGTTTCGCTGTCACCTTTTCCAGCTCCGCTCTCTGGCCCGGGAAGCCAGGCTTCGGACCTCCTCGACTGGTTTCTCGCCCCCTGGTTTGTCACTTGGGGAGTCCTGGTAGGAGGCAGAGGGAGGAAAGAGGGTATTCCCCCTCTGGCTCTCTCCCTGAGGGGTGCCCTTGGGGTGTCTGTGTCTCTGACTCTCCTTTTCTCTTGCAGCCACGCTCCACCCACCCCTGCACACCCCTCTGTCACTAGCCCTGGGTGTTATCCTTGTGACCTTCCAGTACCTCGCCCACAGTTTTGAAATAGTTCCCGTATTAGACCTTCACCGAATCATTCTAATTTGAGGTGCCACCTGTTTCCTGCTTGCAACTGGGTAAAAGAGGTGCAGCTCCCTCACCTTGGAAACCCGTTCAGGTGTCTCTGAGCTCATTCTTGTTCACACGCCCCTCCATTGCCTTTATTTTCGTAATAGTCTGCAAACTATTTGCTTCCACCGAATCGATCGGGATGGAGATGCTAGTTTATTTTTATAGATGCACAAGCAATGATCTGAGAAAAAAAGGGGCTATTATGTCATCTGGACACATATGATCACACACAGAATTACTTAGGTTAGTAACGACCAATGCAGGGGAGAGCCTTGCTCTTTATCTCAAGAGAAGGCTGAACTGGAAGGGAGAGCTCCCTCTCTCCTTTCCTGACTGTACCTCTCTATCTTATTTTAGATTCCCTCGAAGCAGAGCTTGAGACAGGGATTTGGGTAATAATGGCTTATGGAGGGGGCGCCCTCAGGAGAAAGGGCGGGAGGGGAGCAGGGCCGCACTGAGAAAGGACGGAGCAAGGAGGTGCTCCCAGCGGGAGTGTGGCCTCAACCTGATCCACCAGGAGCTCTGGGAATAAACTGCACCACAGAGTCGGTCCCGCTTTGAAGCGAAGGGGCTGCTTTGTAACCCTGTGTCAGTCAGTTATTGGCTATGGGCTGACTTCGGGGAGGGTGTGCCCCCTGGGGGTGAGGTGGCTGCTGTTCTGATGAAGGCAATTCTTTGAAGAAGCGGGGAAACCATGAGCTAATATTCACGGTAGCTGGGGGATGGGAACACCTGCCTGGTAGAAGGGATCTGGGCAGGTCCCAGACGCTGTGGCCTATGCCGTCCTTAACCTTGTTCAGTGAGTACGTAACTACGATTGCTCTCGTTTTGCTAGTCAACACGCACTTTTATCTTCTCCCTCCCGCCATCCCTCTCTCCATCTCTCCATTCCTCTCTCCCTCCCTCTCTCCCTTTATTTCTTCCAGAAATGTTTAGTGAGCCCCTGCTATGTAAGGACCAATGGGATATTTAAGAGAAATATAAGGCACAAGCTCCCTCTCGGAGGCTCTTACTGTCTCACCAGGATGACGTGACCTGCCACAGCAGGCAGTGTGTGAAGCAACATTTGATTGAATATTAACTCATGTGGCTGAGATAAATGTACCCTAGGAGTTTAGAGAAAGTAGCGATCAGTAAAGACTGAGACCATCAAAGAGGATTTAAAGGGGAGACCACAGTGCCCAAGGCCACTTGTGAGCTGATTGGTGCCAAAAATGGCATCCAGGGTCTCCCAGGCCCCCTCTCTGGGGCTATCCCTTCTCAAGCGATACCGACGGAAAACAAATGCTGTGCTCAGTTCACATGCCTACTTAATTCAGTTCCTTTTAGGCCACACAAAGTTTCTGTTTCAACAAAAGCCTCTATAGGGGCGGCTCGGCAGATTCCCTCTTGTTCTGCTCTAAAACAATGGCATTGAAACAAATTGTGGCAGAGTGAGGTGGAGGCTGCGGCCGCCCTGCCCGACAGGGACAAACGCTGCCTTTCAAGTCCGTGGTTGTAATCCAATCCTTCTTCTAGTTCCATTTGTGTGATGAAACCAGGTGGGAGAGTGAGTGGGGAAGAGATCGTGATAGTTTCGACCTATTCAGGGTGTGTGGAAAGGGATTCTTTCTTCACCTGGGAAAGAAATGTGTCCTTTTGATGGTACCTATGTTTTTCTGTGTCCATCACTCCCTTTAGGGCCACCTCTTCGGGCACTAGATCTCAGGCCAAGTTGATAAGAATTGGGATACAGAGGACAAAACCCTTCTGCAAGGCAACAAGACTTTCCTCCAGGTTCTCTGGCTTCGTTCCACTGAACCCGTAAGCGGTATCTCTAAGTCGCAAAACGTTGGATTGGAGCTGCTGTCGTTGGAGGAAAGGGGAATTGGCACTTGGTTCTCGTGGCAGAGATCCTGAAAGGTTTCCTGTTTAACATTTTATTTGCATTCGAAAAAAACAGCCAGCATCTCGGAGCTGGGGAGGCTTCAGTGTGCACGCATGGGTACATTCACGGGTTGAGGGTGGTGTGGTGCGAGCTTTCACACCACATCAAAGTCAACTCCTCGACAGCAGCCATTTTCAACATGATCCTTGTGTTTGCTTGGCAAAATCCAGGACTGGAAAAACGAAAGGTTTTCCTGCCAGTTTCCATTAATTTCAGCAGTAGCAGCAACAATCTGGTTCTCTCAAATAAATGTTGGGCAAGAACGGCCAGGAGTGGAAGTCTAGGCTCTCTCTGCCCATCTTTTCTCTTCCGTAAGAACATGTGGCCAGACCGAATGATGGGCAAATGAGCTGGCAACATACCCTAAGTTGGTGGGAGGACAGGGGGCCTCTGGAGGGAGCAGGGATGTGGAAGAAACGGACAGTGTGCAGTCATGGTGGGGGTGCCTCCTCCGACCCAGCCAAGGGACGTGTCAAGGGTCACACTTCACCTGCTGGGGCTGGAGAGCATCCAGGGGGCCTGATGCTGGCATGCGAGACCAAAGGAGAAGTCCCGAGGTGTCTGCTGTCTGAGGTCGCAACACACTGCCTGGAAAACAGGAGCTGCCCAGTTCCAAAGGATGACACAGCCGGAGGGGCCATCGACCCAGAGCGAGCAGGAATGGGACTGGGGAATTTCCACTGGTTCCACAGTGACGTTGGCTTGTGTGACCCGCCTGGAAATTTTTAGGAGTGCCGTAAACAGACTGGAGATGCCCCGCTCAGGGGTACGGCTCCAAAAGCTGGTCCTGTAGTTTGACGATGATAGTGTACTAAGAGCTATTTGCTCAGTTATTTTTTAGTTGTATTTTGTTCCTCTCTTTTCCTTAGATTTTATGATCTGGGAAGAAACTTGATGGAACTGGGAGGATCAACAAGGACCATGGGACCAGCAGAGCGAGCCCACTAGATGGTCGCTAACCTTCCCCAGGAGATCAGAGGAAAGGTGGATGGCGGCCCCTGGAGAATGGGAACTGCTCAGATTCACGTGTGAAGAACTTATCGCCCCAGGATGGACGACGGCACCATTGGATTAGATCACTTGCCTGAATTACTGGTTAATCACCACTCTTCTATATGGACTGCAAGTGTCCAAGGGGTTATTTAAAAACAAACAGCCATCA
This sequence comes from Pteropus vampyrus, assembly GCF_000151845.1. Classification (NCBI taxonomy): domain Eukaryota; kingdom Metazoa; phylum Chordata; class Mammalia; order Chiroptera; family Pteropodidae; genus Pteropus; species Pteropus vampyrus. The sequence continues at coordinate 1,785,562 of NW_011888879.1, forward strand.
ACAGCAACACCCCACCCCTTCTCCCCCCAAATCTCTCACTACCCTCCTTCAAAGCACTAAGTCACGCCGAGGGTGATGACTTAGTGGTGATGTTAAGCACCTTCACTTATTGACTCCTCACTACTGTGGTGCCTTGCCCCGGGCTGGGTGCTGTACTGAATTGTCACATTTAGTCTGCTGTCATTCTTGAGAAGGCATGATTCTCTTCATTTTATAAATGAAAAAGCAGATTTGAAGACCTTACATTTCCCAAAGTCACATAGGGGTGGGACTTTAACCCAGGTTGGTTTACATGCCATGTCTGGCTGGAGCACCACACAGGGTGAGGGAGTCCTGGGGCTGAGGCTCCTCTGCTCACCAGATGAAGGAGAAAGAAGCAGAGGCCCCAGCCCCCAAGGTCCCACCTACAGATCTGACATCCTAGAGGTGGGCTCAACCTACTGAGTGTCATGTCAATGCTTGAAGCAGAAGACTGCATCTGGATTCCTCATTTTGCCTGGTGGCTTCCAGAATATAGATATATAGATTTCTGTGTGTGTGTGTGTGTGTGTGTGTGTGTGTGTGTGTGTGTGTGTGTGTGTGAGAGAGAGAGAGAGAGAGAGAGAGAGAGAGAGAACTGCAGAGGTAGGCTGGAGTCCTTGGAGTAGGTTACCTGGGAAGCCCCTGCAGAATGGATTAAAGGGGTCACAGGTTTTTGCTCATTTCCTCTGCATGACTGTGAAAGTGAAGGACTAAAGAAGGGATAGAAGGAACTGAGATCGAACAGAAACCAGCCCTGGCCGACAAAAGAATTATTTTGAATTCAAAGACCTAAGAAATGCGCCGTCTGCTCTTGTCCAGCACTTTGATATGCATCCAGCATGGAAGTAGACCATGGGAATTGATTTTTTCTGAGACACTGAAGATGCTTAATAAATACCCTTCGATCAATTGGCTGACCACAGGCATGCCTCGTTTTGTTGCACGTTGTTTCATTCTGCTTCCCAGATACCGTGTTTTTTACAAATTGAAGGCAAGACTCTCCACCAGCAAAAAGATCATGACTCACTGAAGGCTCAGATGGTGGTGACATTTTAGCGATAAAGTATTTTTTAATTAAGGTATGTACACTTTTAGACATAATGCGATCGCACACTTAATAGACTATGGTGTAGTATAAACATAACTTTCATATGCACTGGGAAACCAAAAAATTCATATGACTCGCTTTAGTGCGACATTCACTTTATTGTGGCGGTCTCTAACTGATCCTGCAGTATCTCCGAGGTGTGCCTGTGCTTAAGATTATGGTAAACATGTTGCCCATTTAACGTTGCCCTTTTAAAAAATATTTTCATTCCAGTGTTTCAGAGTGTTCTCAGCAGTTATCCCTTTTCTAAGTAGGCAGCCTCTTGCCTTGAATTGGTCTGTGTGAGTCTGATCCTTTAAGATGAGCATAATATTCTATGAGCCACATGGAAGTGATATGTATTGTGCCTGGACGATCTATGTTAGCTCATGCATTTTCCAGCACCCTCTCTGTTAGGCAGGGACACAGGGCTAATTCTGGCCAATGGACTGTAGCAGAAGTGATGGATGTCACATCTAGGCCAAAGCACAGAAGAAGGGGTGTGAGTCCTCCCTTGCTGCAGCCAATCTGGAAGCCATGTGTTGAGATGTTGGTGTCACAGATGGAGGTGAGAACCGCTGATCTGCAACAGACTCTGAAGGAGCAAGAAATAACGTGTTAAGCCACTGAGATTTTAGGATTTATTACCACCATACAATCTAACTTAACTTTCTGGAAGAAAATCCACCCCTGGGGTTTCATCCATCCTTTTATTTTCAAGGAGGTGGAAAGAAGTGGTAAGATGAGAAAGTGGAAAGGAATGCGTTGTGGCATTTGAATTGTGACATTGTGACATTGCACTTGCCCAGCGCTGCTCTCGCCCCTCTCCATTGAGTTGATACGCTTGCTCCCTGCCACCAGCGGAAGTGTGGAATTTATGCTTCTTTGTATCCTCCGAGTGCATAGTATATGTTTGACAAATGGTGGTTGAGTTGAGATGAGCGAAACTTGGCCCTCTAGAACGTAAGTTCCCTGAGGTAAGGAATTTGTTAGTTCCTTGTGGCTTTATACCTCAGCGTAGTGCCTGACACATAGTAGATGCTTTTTAAAAAAAGGCAGGATGCAGATGTGAAGGGCTCGGAGTCAATGGAATGAAACAGGCCAAGAAATATGAGGACGCAGCCTGGAAGGGTTGTCCTCCTATCTGTGAAGACTCCCCGGATTATGGCAGCACCAGGATGGAGGGCAAGGCAGCCAGATAAAGGAGGGAGAGTGGCAATGAGGGCACGTGAACTCCCTCCGACTCGCCTCCTAAGTGCTGTCGCCCACTGATCTCTTTTCCCACCAACCTCATTTACTGATGTTTAACCCAGTCCTGTTTTTATGGAAAGCCCTTTTATGTGATGTTAAGGCCAGATTTCAGAGGATCCAGGAGAGTGGTGAAGGGCATTCAAATGAGGAGGAAGGTCAAGGTAGGCGCCCGGCAGAGGTGAAGGCTCTCCTGGCTCCCAGGGAGAAGCTGTGGTGGGAGGGTGTTCTGAGCTGCTACAAGTCCCTGAGACAATGACATTCCTTGTCTCTCGTGGGACAGTGGGCCACTGGGCTTTTGCTGAAAGTTCCAGAGAGAACATTAGAGATACTGCTGTGGGCCTTTGTAGATCTCAGACTCGTCTGGATGGAGGGGTTGTTGTGGCCTGAATCAAGATGGAAGACACCGAGCAAGACTCTAGCCAAGGTCTTCCCTGGACCAAGAAGGAAGTTGAAATCAGCTTGGGCTCTGATGGGAGTGGTGGGCACTGCTGGGCATCCAGACTGGCAGAGATTGGTCCCAAGTGATTGGGTGGATTGGTTAATAATATCGAAAATCTTCAAGGTAGCATTTAATCAGTTGCTGAAGTTGGTAGCACCAGTGGAAAGCACAGTGGGCTACCAGGCTGAAGTGGTCAAAGAGGAGTTCCTGGGGGAGCCAGGCCATTAAAAATGGGTGCATTTCTGCACCTCTTCGGAGAGTGGAGGCGGAAGCGGGCTGAGCTCTGCAGGGGCAGTGATTCAGAGGGCTCAGCGCCAGAAGCGTCCCTCAGCTCCTGTTTGGCTCTGGCAGCTGTCTCAACAGGCATAGGGGAATGGGCTTGGTGGATTGATTACTGGGCAGATTGGCACAGTCTATCATATTGGCTTCCTTGCATGTTTTATGGGTGTTCAGAAGTCTTACTGCTCAATCCCAGTGTCCCCACTGGTTTTCACAGTAGGTCCACGGTGGCTGCTATAATCAACCACCCCAGAAGCCCAGGCAGGCAGAACAATGGACCTGGATTGCTCTCCATGATTTTGTTTGCGTTATTGGTTCCTGCCGAGACTAGTCAAGTAGCTTTGCTTATGCCTGGAATGCCATGATGGGGCATTTCTATCTATCAGGGAAGTCCTCATTAAGTTCTGTCTGTAGAAATGAATTCATCCATCCTTAGATCAGCAGAGCAAATGGTAGATGAGATGGGATTGGGGAGGGGGTATGGGAGACAGGAGGCTTCACAATTATGATGAGGACAAAGAAAAAGCAGGAGGGAGAAGATACCGTCATGTCAGTTCTTTGGTGAGGACACTGAGTGTGATAAGGCCTGGCCTGCGGAAGCAGAGGAATGACCTGAAGCTCCTGGCCCTCTTGTGTCACGCTTTTCCTCTGCCCCACATGACTCTTTGCCTCTCTGCAGTGGTGTCTCAGCATCTTAATATATTTCCTGTTTGGGGGACAATTCCCACATTGTGTAGAGGTCCCTGCTTCTCCCTTCAGAAGCTGAAGTGGGACAGGCAGGCCCTGTCCTGATCCCTGGTATCTGGGTACATGCAGGTGACGTAGCCTTGGACAGGTGGATGCTTCCATCTATCTAGGACCGGAAGCAATGCAGGTCCAGCAGGGATAATGTGTGTCCAGTGACAGGAGTGGTACCTGGGCCATGGACCAGACTGTACCTGGGGGTAGGTCGGCTTCCCCTCAGCTCCCTGGCTATCTCGTTCTGCCTGTTGGCTGCTTCTCTTGTATTTCTATCACCTCTGCGAGCTCACAGTTATCCTTCCATTTACTCTCTTTCCTACTGAAGTTGCAGGTGCTTTCTCTTGTTGGCAACCGAGAATCCTGACCGAGAAGCTCTCCCCTGGAACCCACAGGGCTCCTTCCATCTTTTCTTAAATTTGGAAGCCCTTGCTACTTGTTGCTATTTTAGTTGGGTTTACAAATCTTGTCTCCCTCTGTTCTAAGCTCCTTGAGAGAAGAGGTCATATTAAAATTTTCTTTCCCAGGAGTACCTATCTCATTTTGTTTGCTCTGTAAATATTTATTGAGGAATGAACAAATAAGTGACTGTATGGATGAGTATGTGTGTTTGCTATCAGTTAGGCACAGTGGGATATTCTGAAATACCCCAGAATTTAATGGCTTAAAACAGAAATAAACGCTTATTATCTCACACAGTTTCTAAGAGTTAAGAATTTGGAATGAAGCGGGCCCTAATTCTGGTGAACGTGCTCTCATAAGAGACAGAAAAGGACATAGACACAGAGAAGGAGGCCATAAGACAGTGGAGGCAGCCTCCCCGCACCCAGGGCTGCTCTCCTCAATGAGGTCCTGGGGCTGTTGACACTTTGGGGCGAGGATGAGGCTGAAAAGCCGCACATTGGCTTTCTCCATTTGAAAAGACCTGTCCTATCCAATGCCCCATTCATTGACTTAATCAACCATTCATTTATCGATGAATTCATTAACTACGTTATTAAGTCAAGGTCGAACGTGAGCAAAGCTGTGCAGTCACTTCTGTTCTCTAGAGTTTATTCCCGTACTCCACCTAGCAATCAAATGCTTTTCCTATAAAAACTGAAGCCCTTCCAGTGAGAAAGAATCTACTACACTAATTCGTACCAACTTAACTGTGCCATTAATGATTTAATGGATTTTTCCTCAATGGAGTATTTGCATTTTAAAAATGAGATCTAGAAAACTCAGTAATGCCTCTCTAGTGCTGGCCAGTCCCCTTGTATGGTAATCAAGGTGAAGAAGGTTTTCTCTGTCGTAGAGCTCCTCCCAGAACAATGGTTTTGCCTGAATCCGTGGGTGACAAGCTAAGGGAGCTTCTCTGTGCAGTCTGAGGTAGGACAAGACTGGGATTGGGGACCGGAGACATAGAGGGAACCCTCTCTGTCCTTGGGCCGCTTCGTTCGCTGTCCCTCAGGTGAAGGCTGGCGGTGGGGGTAGCTTAGTCGAGGGCTTCCTCCTGGGGGTGGAGTTGACCTTGAGAGGAGCAGTGACATCCCTCATTCCTTCCTCTGGGGTCTTTAATGCCAATCTCAACAGTCTGGAAGTGGAATCCCTTCCCATCATCATGATTATAATAAACTCCAGGATTGTAGCCACGGAGCCTCAGGCTTCAGGAATGCAGCCTGTAATTACCTCGCTTCTAAATGCTCATGGTAATGGATGATGAGGCCTCATGCATCAGACCAGTTAAATTGCTGTGCGACTCAGTCGCAATTTAACTCGGCAGACAACGTGCTCAAACTTGGCAAATGGAGAGAATGTGAACTATCTGGGAATTGTTAACTTTTGCAACAACCTGGAGAGTGCCAGGGAAGCCCCTGGAAGGGAGAAGTTAAGTCAGTGAAGTCTTGGGCCTTGAGTTGATTATCCATGACAACCTTCCTTCACTGCTCAGCTGGCTCCATGTCATCAGGATTAGAGCCTGGAGCTACAGGGATGACCCAGTGATCGGATCCCACGCACTGCACCAGGCACTCCGCCGGATACTGAGGATAAGGAAGCTGGAGACCAGACCAGGCTGGGCATCTGTCCTCCAGGAGTGTCTGTCCATCTGGCAGGGGCAGACCCACACACAGCTGCTTCACGGACCCCGCCCCCAAGCTGTGTTCTATAGAGATGCAAACTGAGGATCTGGGGCGTAATGGGGACTGGGTCATTTTGCATGAGGTCTGGGGAGATTATGAAGGTGTCACAGAGAATTGGATGTTGAAGGGGGGGCCGGAGGGAGAAGTTAGGGAATGAATAAGCTGACACCTTAGGCAGGGAAAGGAGGCCGTGAGCGGTGTGGCCGGGTCATTAGGTGGGGGCAGGGAGAGAATCAGAGGGCGGCACTGTTGGCAGTAAGCCAATGGGCAGAGCCACTGCCCGTCCCAAGGGAATGTACTCGTGCAAGCCTCACTGGTGATGATCTGGCCACCACTCCCGACCCCTGGGGTCATGCGCCACCAGCTGGGGCTGAACATGGGCTGGTCAAGCCACCGTCCGGCATGCAGGGCAAGGGGCCTGAGTTAGCACAGTGCTTACTCAGTAGTGCTGCGGACCAGCTAGGTGGCTTCAGAGCTCCCAGGCACTGTCCCTCATGCCCGTTCTGCCATGTCCTTGAGGAAGGACCCTGGTCTGTGTATGATGATTCCCACTCCTGGTGTGATCCCCTCCTCTCCTCCCCGCTCCCCTTCCATAGCTCATGTTCTGAATGGGTCAGTCTCAGCTCCAGAGAACTTGACCTTGGGGTGAAGACCCAGCGGCAGGGAGGTTCACAGAAGGATTGCAGCTGGCCATGTGCAGGTCTGGGGCAAAGCGCTCCCTGGGGCCTGCTCTGTCTGCCAGGAATGGATATGTGATGTGGCACTTCCCGCCACCCAGAAGTGGGCTGCTGTCCCTGCTCAGAGGGACCATGGGGCCCTCGCCGACCTCATGGCGACTGTCCCTTCCTCCTCCTCGCACTGCCTTTCTTTCATTCACCAGGCCCCACTGCTTCCAAAGTGCCTTATATATTTGCTATGAATCTTTATTTCCAGATTAGCCACCATGCACACAAAATGGAGAGTCCCTGATTTGAGGAGCAAAAACAGTGATTACTAGATTGGTTCTCTCTTGCAGAATGTGGAGGAACAAACAATGCCACACAATTTTAGTTTGTATAGTGTCTTTCAAACCACGCGATGCCCCGGGCACAGCGTGGAGTTGCTGTAAATAATACCATCTCCGAGATAAACATTCTAAACATCTTTGCATTGAGTTCCGTTTTGTCCTGCTGTACTGGGCCGGGGAGCGTAGAGGGAAAAGGGTGGGCAGGCGCAGCCCCCAGACCTGGGGGAAAGCCGGCGGGGTGTGACTGGAGGGCACAGATGGAAGTGTCGTGGGGACTGTGGTCAGGAACTGCGCATTTAAGGGAGGTCAGGAAATGGGGCCCGGAGGGGGACAGGTGGGCAGAGTTCCTGGGGGGTGAGCAGGAGGCCAAATGTGGTCGCCTGCTTTGGCAGGGGCCTCCTTCAGTGAGGACAGGACGGGGAGAGGTCATGGAGGTCTTCAGGGTGTGTAGAATGAACACAGGGTGGTAGGTCCTGGCTGTTTCCCCAACATACGGAGCCTGAACTTCGGTTTTTCCATGAGGGGATGGTATGGGTCGTTAAAATTTCCTCTAGACCTGGTGTTCTCTGAGTCATTGATTCTGTGCCCCCCACAAATCTCCCTGGTGTGAAACAATGAGGAATTCTGGCCACTTACCCTCTCCCACATACCTGGGATCCCCATCCCCAGCTTCCACTGGAGCAACCCCCACCCCCAGTCTTGGGCTGGTTCTGGAGAAGGGGAGGTGGCCCCAAAGATCTGCCTCTGAATCTTCCTGTGTGACCTTGGGCACAAGACAACCTCTCTGACTCTCAATCTTGCTAACTTTAAATAGGTGTCAAGACATCTATTGGTGTAGTGTTGGTGTAGATTAACGGAAATAATGCGTGCAAGGTACTTAGCATATTGTCCGGCACACAGTGAGTGCTTGATAAATGGTTATTGTTATTATTATTATTTTAATTGTTGGCGATGGCGAAGTCATCCACTGAGAGGGAACTTGCTTCACCCTGAGGGGAGCATTTGGGGACTGAGGAGGGTGCAGGGGTGTGATGAGAGGCTGATGACCACCCTGCCCTGCTGGACCGGCCCCGGGCTCCTGAAGCTTTCCCTCATTTTCAAGTTGCTGGAGTTTTGTTCATCAGTTCCTCCTAATGTGGGTGAGGTTCGCCATATGGAGAGCAGGGAACAGTGTTGAAAAAGCTTTCACACATAGATAGCGCAGCACTTTCTCTGCTAAATGAGGACTCTCTTCCCCGGTGCAGATTTCACACACCGATCTCCAGGGTGTTGAGTTCCCTCTTCAACAGGGGTGGAGTTGTTGAGGCTCTTGCAGCCATTGTCTGGGGCCGGCAGGGTCCTGTTGCGACCCCAGGAGAAATCCCATCTTCTTTTTCTTCCCTGGGGGGTGTGTGGGTTTGCCAGCCCTCTCCGGTGAACCAGCTTTGCTTCCAAGACCAGGCTGAGCATGCTGGCTCCCCCGGCCCCGGGTAGCTCAGCTGCCAGGCGAGGCATGCCGGGGTCTCCCGGGAACCCCTCTGGATGCTGCTCTCATTTCACGTCTGGAAGGGAGCTGAGCTCTCCTGAATTGAGCCCAAGCCCCCTGTTCCCCAACTCACAGTGCATTCTCTAGAACTTTCTTTCCCAGCCAAGACATCTGCCACAGTGTGACTGCATGCCCCTCCTCCCCCTACTTCTTTCTTCTGGCCTGACTGCTCCACTGTGCCTATTTTAACTGTTAAAAATAAACCTCTTCATTTGTCTACTGGAGGCTGAAACGGGCTGTCCTTCACCTCCAAAGGTGGCACCCTTCCTGCAGGCGCTCCTGAGGGCTCTTCCTCAGCCAGCAGGACACTGTTTTTTCCCGGTCGTCACATTATCCAGCTTTGTCTGTCCAGCTGGGGGTCACTGGACAACTTGTTTGGCCTCAACTCCTACCTTAGTGATAAAAATGATAGTGGTAACCAACCATTTAATGAGCACCTACTATGCGCCGGGTCCCACAGATTATCTCATTTCCTACTTAGAATAACCAGGCAAGATCTGTGTGATATCCTGACTTTAAAGAGGGGCGACCTGAGACTCAGAGAGGTTAAGTGACCTGCAAAGTCGCAGAGCTAGTTAGTGGCGGAGCTGATGATCACATCCAAATCTTGTACAATTTCCATCGTCCTCTCCCCCCACCCTTGTCTCAGTGCTGACGCCCTCCACAGATGCCCCATCTATGGGTCAGGGGCAAAAGCTGTACAGAAATACAGTTAAAGACTGAACCTTAAGGGCAGTGGAAGAGAGTTAGCATTCTCCTAGGCCGGCTGGCTTTACGAACAGCATCCTGGGTTAGGATAGAGAAGTGAGGTGCAGGCTGTCAGAGTCTGTGACTGTTTGGTGGAACTCTGCCACCCGCATGGCTCTGGCTGTCCTCGGGACCCCCGCACAGCCCTGCGGGCTCTGACTTTGCCACCCCATGGGGGGAAGAGGAGCTCGAAATTGCTTTTGAGATGTTTTCATTGATTTTCTTTAATGCACAAAAACGTTTCCATTCACACATGGGCTTAGTTGAGGGGGACAAAAGAAAAGATTTGACAGAAATTTAGGGGGCTAGGTAGAGCTCAGGGAGGGAGCCTGAGTGCCTTGTCGATTGCCCTTCAATTTATCAGTATTTTCCTGGAGTTCCTTTGCAAAGCCCTCTGCTTAATCTCACCACCGGCGGTGGGATTGGACGAGATGTGGCTTTCCGGATCCCTCGGCTTCCAAACCAGTTTAGGCCGGCAGCTCTGCCCCTGCTCTGTTCAAATCATAGCCCCAGAGTTGTCCTGTTTTCTCTCAGAGAGCATCTGGCCTTCAGGTTATGTTCTCCAAAGAAAAAAGTGGGAGAGGGTGGTGCTGCCTGTGACCCTGTTTGGGGCAGAGGACCTGATCGAGGTCTTGGCACGGAGAGCACTGGTGGCCTTGCACCTGTAACTTCCAAGGGACACAATCCCACATGTGATTGCTGTCAGGAGGGCCGATGAAGTTCCAGCAACGCTTACGTGTGGGACGAAAATGAAAATAAAAGCAAAACATTACGGGTTATGTTCTTAAAGAGAGCTGCCCCAGAGGGGCGAGCAGCAGTGGGGGACAGTGAGAGAAAGGAAAACAGGGACCCCAACTCTCTGCTCCCTGCCCCCCTCTCCTGAGGGCTGCTAGGCATCCCAGGGTCCTCAGGAGAAGGTTCTCCAAAACCTCACGGAAGCCTCCTTCTCAGTTTTCCCTGCTTGGCCCCTGTTTTAGTTTGCTTGGGCTGCTGTAATGAAGTACCACAAACTGCGTGGCTTAGAACAGCAGAGGTGTGTTCTCTCAGAGCTTTAGGAGTTTAACTACTTTAGGGATCCTCATATAAGTGGAATCATATAATATTTGTGATTTTGTGACTGGCTTATTTCACTTGGCAACATGCCTTCAAGGTTCATCCATGTTGTAGCATGTGGTAGAAGTTCCTTCCTTTTTTGAAGGCTGAATGATATTCCATTGTATGTATAGACCACATTTTGTTTATCCATTCATCCACTGATGGACATTTTCATTGTTTCTACTTTTTGGCTCTTGTAAACAGTGCCAGTATGAACATTGGTGTACGTGTCTGTTGAGGTCCCTGCTTATGATTCTTTTGGGTAAATACCCCAAAGTGGAATTACTGGATCTAACCTTTTTCACCTTTGTATTCTCAGGGTCTAGTATAGTACCTATAGAACCTTATTACTTATTAAATGTTCGTTTAATGAATATATGAATGAATGAATGAATGAATGAATAATTGAGTAATGAATGAAACAAGGAACAGAAATCTGGCGAGGACAGAGGGGGTCATTTCAACGGTGGGAGGATCCTAAGGAAGCCCCCGGACCAGATCAGAAGGAAGGAGAAGGGAATGGTCAGATTTTGAAAGAACCGTCCAACACATCACTTTTATTGGCTGCATGTCATACCGGCAAAGAGTCAACCAAGACATTTGCCTAATGCTTTCCTCAAAAAATTCTTTCTGAACTAATGAAAGTATCAATAGGTTGATGCTCTTGATTAATTACTGTGCTCTAGGACACATTAGAAAGTGGTCTGGAATCTGGGACTTGCCGGGAACAGCCCCTATGCCTCCTCACCTACAGACAAATCAGAAGTCTCACGGGGAAGGATTCCAGGCGGCTTCTCCAAACACCTAGGAGCTCTTCAAACACTGCTCCTGCCTCCTCATCCCGCCCCCCCGCCCCCACCGCCCTCGCCAGAACCGGCTACGTGGGTTGCTCGTATGACCTGCTCCTTTTCCATCTGACATGAATGTCATGCGGCTGAATGTGACTTTATTTGTTTTTCTTTTGTTCGTAGCTGAGGACAAGCTGCTCATCTTCCTCCTAGCCCTGGATGCTGGGAGGCTGTGATTGGCAGTGGCCCAGGATGAAAGAGAAATGTGCCTCAGGTAGCAGATCTGCCAGAAAAATTCTGGCTGGTCTGAGCTCATCTCACCCCACTCTTGACGGCAGGAGTTCTGCAGTTCTCTGGGTAACCGCCCCCTGTCATTCCTCCACCAGCCCCTCAGAAACTCAAATCCCAGAGGCAGTGTGTAGTGGGTCTGAAGGTTTCTCCTCATTTTGTCAGCTCATCGCTCAGATTTGGCCACAAGTTTGACAAGGAGAGAACCCGGGAGGGCAGTGACAGGGTGAGGCTGGAGACTGTGAATGTCTCCACCAAGGCGACTGCGAATGGCTCGCTCACTGCTACAAACTTTATTTAAAAGCTGCAGTGTCTCGCTGACCTTCTCTCTCTAGCTAGATGAATGAGCCAGTGAGAGCAAGGACATCTTTTCTCCGTCAGGCCTCCGTCAGATCCAGATGAAAGCCCACCTCGAGGCCCCGTTTCTTCCTTATTTTGCTGTTAAAGTGGGAGAGTGGGTGGGGAGGGGGGCGGCAGGGGGCTGGGCTGGGGGGAAGGCCCAGGGGGGAGGCAGAGGAGAGGCGGGGCCGGGCCGGGTGAATAAGCGAACTCAAGAGCTCTTCTGCACAACGAGATTAGCACGATGCGAGCGTTTCCATGCCAAGGTGCTAACGCAATAATACAGGCGAGTTTGCCAACTTTTCAAATTGAATGTATTTGATTATTTGCTTTTAATTAGTGTGAGTTTTGGAGTATGTACAGGATTGTCAGGGATACACGCAAAGCCTCCTACAGCCCATGAAGCCTCCCCTTGGTAAAGACGTCCGGATTGTTCTTTTTTAGCTGTGGAGAATGAGATTTTACAGCTCTGTTAAATGTTTTAGCCCATTTCCATTGTGCCTCTGTTTCAACCTATTGGCAAGACCAATTGAAGTGAGAAAATAAACCTCTTATCTGATCTGAATGCTGAGGGCTGCTCCCTAGAATTTTCCAGCCCAACGTGGGCTTCCGCCAACATTCTTGTTTTGTTTTGCGTTTTCTTTTTCTTTTCTGGAGTCGGCTATTAAGATGGAATTTTTCTCTTCTCCCTTCCCTGTAAGTGCATTTTAGGAAGATATCTATACACATGAAAACAACAAACAAAAAAAAAAAGTGGGTGATGGGAGGCAGAGGAGACAAGAAATTTGTTTATAAAACTTAGAAGCGTTTTGACAGCTCTTTCTATCTGCTGAAGATTTGAGAGTGTCCTGGGTACGAAGGCTCTCACATGGTGGCTGCTGCTCAGGATCCGAGGCCCTGTGTTATACCAGGGGACAGTGAGGTCGGAGAGAGGCTGGTCCCGCCAGGCCAGTGAGAGATAGAGTTGGATTGAGCCTTAAGTCCCTGTGCCCCCACCTGCACCTTGGGGACAGTGTTATCCCGGCTGGCATACCAGCTACGGCAACTTTCATTTTGTTGTTATTTTATGAACTCTCGCCGCTCCTTCTCATGGGAGTTTTGCAGGCAATGGTCATGGTTATTTAAAAAAACAAACGAATCCTTCTTTAGCCCCAAACTTGCAGAAGCAGAGTGAGGTGGAGAGCTCAGGGTAGCGGTTCCATGTCCTCTCTCTCCTGTCCATCTTTTTATATTTGCTAAAGAGGAGGAGGACGGGGCACGAGGCTTTTTCCGCTCACGCCTCTTTCTTCCCTTCCTTTTCGGGCCTGTCACTTGGCTTGCCTCTGCCCCAGGATACTGCGGACACGGACAGACACTGAAACCCACCCCGTTATGGCTGGCCCACTTTGTCCCTTGCTGTCCCAGAAACTCGCCAGGGCTACAGAGGAGCTGCCATGTAGCAGGGAAGCAAGACCCCTCATACACATTCTGCGGATGGCCGCCTGTTCACCCATTACCTACACAATCTCTCAGTTACATTAAAAAAAACTCCCCCCCCCCCTTAACAATAGAGAGGAACAAATGGTTGACAAATAACAACAGCAGCAGCTCTCCAACAAAAGCACGCAATTATTACAATTATACTATCCTTGATTAGGCTGCCATGCATTGCATTTCAATGTAATTGATGTTGTAGGTTGACACATCGGACACCAAATATTCTCGCCTGTCCCTTCTCTCTTTTGTTTCAGAAGCTGATTTGCATTTTCTATGCTTTTAGTAATGAAGACTTAGCACTTTTCCTCCATTAGAAAAAAAAAGAGAGCTACAATAATCTGCAACTCGGCACTTGTTTAAGGATTCTGACCCTCGCAAATACCACTTTGCTTCACACATTAGCTGCTTACAAAGAAGGAAGCTAATGTATCATCTAATTGGGCAAACCACTGCATCTGATTTCTCTCAATCAGACTATTAGCTTCGTAATTACCCATCTGCCTCGTGTGGAAAAACGGCAAGGCGCACACCCAGCTAATAACGTTCTCAAGAGCTCTCCACCACAATGAGGGGAGGCGACGCGGAGGGAGACGGTCTCTAACCATTTCGGTGCCAAGGTGGTCACACAATGCAGGGGGGCTGTGCCAACCTTCCCCCGCCTGAATGGGTTTCGTTATTTGTCTTTAATTAGTTGGAGGTTTGGGGGTCTGTGCAGGGTTGCCGGCCCTGCTGCTGCTGCTGCTGCGGTGGTGGTGGCCGACGCGGACGCTGAAGGATGGTGACCGAGGGAAGGCAAGGAGGAGGCTTCCGGTGGCCTCTGCAGGAGATGCTCGGCTTGAGGGCGGAACGTCGCCTGGCTTGGCAGGGGTCCTCAAAAGAGAATAAAGAATCCCCCAAGATCAGAGCGGCGTATTTCACTCCTCTTTTCGTTCCTTTTCTTCTTCTGGGGTTGGTTCTTCTCTTTTCCCTGCGTGGGTGAAGAGGTCTCCTCTGCCCTCTGCCAGTGCTTTCCCAGGGACAAGGACGCCAGGAAGGGGCCCCGGACCCTCTAACTTGTCACGATTTCTTCTGGCTCGCTTTCGTCTGGTCTCGTGTTCTAAATGCCCGTTTGTTCAGTTTGGCAGCTGCAGGACATTTTGGTGGTCTGAAGACTGCGTGACCTTGGGCATGTCACAGGATGCCCCCTTCCCACCTCCTCAGTAACCTGGGAGAGGAGTCTGGCCGCTCGCGTCCTGGGGGAGGGGGCTGGTTGGCATGCGGGCATGTTCGGGAGGGCAGGTGGGGCCCATTTTGGTGCCAACTGGAGTGAGTTCTTGGCTCCCCTAACCCTTCAACTAGAGTAGCTGTTATTTTTTGTATATCCTTCTATGTCGATTTTATTTGAACAAAGGGTTCCAGCTAAAAATTTTGAGAGCAACTGGACACACATGGCTAATAATGTCTAATGACTTAATGTCCATCGCAAGTCAGGAAACTGTGCTTGTACCATACGAGGATTCGCCGTCCAACAGTTGGTTAATTTAGCCCATTGCTGCTGCTATTTAAATAGGAGGTTAGCATATCAAAACGAAATCTTTTAAGGCTGATACAATGATGAATTTTGCTTTTGTGTATTGTTTTTGTAGCCAAAGTTTAATTATGATTTTAAAGGCTCACTGAAGGAAGTATTGAGAACAGAAATTTACATATTCATTCTGTCACCCAGAAAACCATTCCAAAAAACCTCTACTATGTGTGTGTTATGGTGAGAGGCCTTATAGATAATATTTATATTGGGCAGCCTAATGTCACTTTCACTAGTACATAAAAGATAAGTTTGTCCTTGACACAAGTAAGGGACAAAGCCTCAGGATTCATCCAGTCTTGCTAAGTGCTCCATCCAACTGGCCAAGGTTTTCCGTGGTTTTCTGTCCTGACATGTTCATTCATGAGCCACCTCAACCAAATTACTGTCATCTCATCGTGAATCTTCAAGCAGTCGGTTCTTTTATATCTTTCACAATATCCCGTTGAAAGAGTTTGGTTGACTTGTGACAGCTTTCCTGTCCTATCTGTAAGGATACTGGAGACCTTAACAGCTACGTGTATCTCTTAAGGTTTAGGAATTTTGTGAAAGATGCTTTTGTTGCATTATATAGTGTCTTATTTATAAAGATCTTCTAAAAATTCCTTCCAGGTTTCTGTTTCAAAAAAAGGTTTGGCTTCCCCCGCACCAAGTATATATTCTATATTTTACAACTGATCATCTTTTCCTCTTTGCTTTGGCTGCTAGGAAGCTCAAAGGCCAAATTTTAGCCTATCTCCATTGGCTTAATGGGACTAGATGTTCTATATGTTATGTGAGAATGCCAGTAAAACTTTATCATTATTTTTCTATCTATTTAGAATCATATTTGTCCTTTGCTCTCATTCCTGCAAATATTTATTTTTCTTAAATCTTTTTGTATTTTAAGCATTTTTGTACAGTATCTAAATAGTTGGTGAGAAAATGTTCCAGTGGAAACAGAGACTAGTGAGGTTAAGTAATTTGTCTAAGCTACACAGAAATGAATGCAGCCAAGAAATCTTTCTTGTGTGAAGAGCAAGTTTTCTCAGATGTTTGGACGTTAGCTACGAAATCGTCTAAAACTAGTTTTACCTCGTGATCTGCTACAGCTTCTGAGTTTCTCTTTGACCCACATAATTTATTAGCCTCCATTATAGCTTCCTTACTCTTCCCTGAAAGTCTGGGATGCTAAGCCGTCTGGATCTAGCAGCCACATCCGGGGACAGAGGTAAGGGATAAGATGCTCTCATGGCCTTTTGTGCTGTGGGGTTGAGTCCCCACTCTTCACAGTGGTGGAAGCACCATCACTTCTGTCCTAACCTGAGCTGCCCAGTCAGGGCCCCTCCTCTGAGAAGTCCCTGTTTGCTGCAGCCTCTGCGTGGGCCAAGGTCGGGATGAGAAGTGACTTGTGTATCACTCAGGCAGTGAGCGCAGAAGAGTAGGGAACAAGTTTTCTGCCTCAAACTCTCAGAAGCTGCAATGGTGGGGAGGGGTGGTCCATTCTCCAAGGACTCCCGAAGGGAAGGAGGTGCCAGAATACGGGGAACTCGAACCTTTTTAGAGCGAAGACATCCTATCAATTGTTTTTGTCAGTCTTTCCCTCCTCTACCTTTTTATTTAAAAAATGTCATGTGACCTTTAAAATAATTATAATTCTTTTGAAAATTTGATTATCACCTCTACCTCACCAACATAGACCGGGAAAAAACGGAACATACAGGGCAGGTGCAATGAAACAGGACCTAAGTATGAACTCTGTGATGAGCGCCAACTCGAACAGCCCCAGGAAGTCCATCCCTACGTCTCACCACTATTCCCCCCCATTGCAGTCTGTCGCATTTCCTTTAGGTCTTTCCTCTAAGGCAATGAGCATCATACTAATACCCAGACCATTAGAAAGACAGCCAACTTTCTATTGATCATAAGTAGATTATGTCGCAGTTTATCTCTGGCAAATCTTGCTTTCGTCCCTTAGTTAACATCTCTGTTGCTTACTTAATTTCTTTATTGCTTTTATAACCATTGCCATCTGCTACTGAAATTGGAGTTCAACAGAAGCTAGAATGTTGAAGCTTTCCAAATGGAAATAATGATTTTGAGGCCAATGTGACTGGGAGAGGTAGCAGTCTTAAAGGAAGGGTGAGCTCTGCTTAAACCAACCAGAGGCTGCTTAGACTCAGGTTGGCCTCGTCTGATCATCTTCCACTAGGTTTTTGATGACACTTGTCAAATGTCACAGAGCTTCTTTGAGGAAGCTCTGATGCTAGGTTCCAGGTCTGGGGATCTTTGTAATCTCTCACAATTCTTATTATCAGCCTGAGAAGTGCAATTGCCCATTTTCAGCATGGAATGTATAGCTGGGCAGAATTGCATATTAACACATCTGAAAAATTGGGTGGTTTTTAGTTTCCCGGAATTTTGCCTTCATCGTGCACCTCCGGAATTTTGCCTTCATCGTGCAATTTCATGATTTCGTGTGTGATATCACGAGTAAGTAGAACACCAGATATCCCCATAAGAAAAAGCAAGCAGAACCCCCAGACTGCAACACGTCAACTTTAAAATAATTTAACATACAGAAATTATTTCATATTTGTCTAGTGTTTGGATTGCCTTGTGAGGACTCTCGCATATCTGTGGACGATGAGGAATTGGTGTTATTTATGCCTTCATGTAGGAGTCAGAATATGTGCAACATCCTCAGCATCTGGACCAAGTCCAGTCTGTACTTTTTTTCCCCATCTGCTCCTGGTATTTTAAGTAAAAATGTTTGTATCTGCATCCCCCAAGCCCTGCTGTAAATTGTAAATCATGCCATTCTATCTGGTAAAACCACAATGTCAAGCAACAATTCACAAAGCCACAAAGATTCTCCAGAGTAATTTTCTTGTTCTCGTTGATCAATTTTATATTTTCCCCTTGGCCATATACACCCATTAAATGGCACTAATTCAGTGAGAAAACTCATAAGGGATAATATTTCAAGTGGTGCAAATGGCGGCTATGCCTTTACAAGTATCTGTTTTGTAATTGCCTCTGCACTCCACCTGAATCCGCTCTTCACCGTTTCATTGGAGTGAAATGGACGCAGAAACGGGGAGGGGATCAGGGAGTGAGGGAAGGGGGAGCAGAATGTTTCAGTTAAATTAGGTGTAAAACCAGGAAAATCTCAAGTCAAAAATTGTGTGGCTGCATTCTCTCTTTCTCCTGGGGAGGATGTTTATTATCTAATCGGGAGAGCTGACAGGTGGGGAGAGCAGGCTGGTGCTGGCGGGTCAGGATGGGTGCTTTCAGTTGAATATCTCCCACCAATGCCTTGATGTAGGACTTTATCTTAGGCCATTGATTTCTTCTTAAATTTTTTTGATTAATTTTTTTAAATGAGAATTTTTTCAGTATACTTTTAAATTCAACTACAACAAACACACCTATGGATGTGTCATTCAGGTCTAACATATATATTTAATTCAAGTACAACATATGTACGTAGTTCATAGTTTTATAAGATGATAATTTTCTACAAAACACACCTGGGCAACCGCCACACACATCAAGTGGCAGAAACTTATCAATCGCCCAGAACATTCTCTCTTACATCCTGGTCATTACTTTCTCTCTCTCAAAGGTAACTACTGTTTTGACTTCTATCAACCATTCATTATTCGATATGCACTCTTTTAGGTCTTTCTTTTTTAATTCAATGAAAATTATGTTTGTGTGATTCATTCATGTTTGAGAACATGGCAGTATTTTGTTCATCTCCATTACTCCATTGTATTCCATTGTGTGTGTGTGTGTGTGCGCGTGCGTGTGTGCATGTGTGTGTGTATGTGTGTGTGTGTGTGATCTATTACTTATCCGTCTACTGTTGACAGACATTTGAATTGCTTCAGGTTTTTGGCTTTTACGAATAATGGTGTTATGAACGTTTTTGTATGTGTCTTTCGGTGTACATTGTGTGCATTACATCGAGCATGTCCCAAGGATGGAATTATTGATTTATAGGGACTATATATGTTCGGATTTAGTGAAGATTGCCAAGCAGTTTTTCAAAGTGGTTATACCAATTTATGCTCCCACCAGCAGTATAATAAGAATTCCAATTGTTCGACATCCTCATTCTAACATTTAGTATTATTAATTTCATTTACAATTTTAACCATGCTGGTGGTGGATGTGTACTCTATTTCACTGACATTTTAATTTTAATTTATTTTCCTGATAACTAATGATAACGACCATCTTTCCATGCGTTTATTGGCCATTTGAATATTCTCTTGAGAAACTCCACCACAAACCATTTACCCATTAAAAAAAATCAAATTCTCTATTTTTATTTTCTGATTTGTTATTTCGCGTGTATTCTGAATGCAAGTCACACACACACTTATTAATATTTCTATAGCACATGTCTTTCCCCTTTCTTTCCTTTCTACTCTGTTAATGCTATATTTCGATGAACTTTAATTCTTCATTTTAATGAAATACAATTTACATCAATCAATTTTTATGATTATTGCTTTTAGTTTAAGAAATTTTTACACATATTCAACATCATGCATATATTCTCTTATTTTATCTCCTAGAACTGCACTATCCATTATAGTAACAACTAGCCTCATTTAGCTACTTAGATTTCTCTGAACAGCTTTATTGAGGTGTAATCAGCATACAATAAACTACACATTTTAAAACATACAGTTGGATAAGTTTTGACATATGTACAACTGTGAAACCATTACCACAATTAAGATAATAAACATACCTACCATACCCCCCCCCCCAAGTTTCCTTGTGCCCCTTTGCGTCTCCCTCCTACCACTCCCCCATCTTTAGGCAACCACTGATCCATGTTCTGTAACTATAGATTTGTTTGTATTTTCTAGAATTTTACATAAAAAGAATCATATAATATATACTCTTTTTTTTCTTTGGGTCTGGTTTCTTTCAGCATAATTATTTCAGAGATTTATCATGTTGTCGAGTACAACAACATTTCACTTCTTTTTCTGTCTAAGTAATATTCTATGGTATAGCTACACTACGATTTATTTATCCATTCACCTGTTGATGAACTTTTGGGTTGTTTTCAGTTTTTGGCTATTATAGATATAGCTTCTATGGACCTATATTAGTTTTCTATTGCTACCGTAACAAATTATCACAAACCTAGTGGCACAAAGCAACACAGATTTATTATCTTATGATTCTGTGGGTCAGAAGTCTGACCTGAGTCTCATTGGACTAAGATCACATGTCAGCAGGGCCGAGTACCTTTCTACTGACTCTAGAGGAGAATCTGCTTCCTGGTCTTTTCTAGTTACTAGAGGCTCCTCACATCCTTTGGCTTGTGGCCCCCTCAGTCCATTTTCAAAGCCCCTGACCTTTCTTCTGCTGCAATGTCTCTTCTTGACCACAGCTGGGAAGGATTCTCTCCCTTAGGGGCTTATATGATTAGATTGGGCCCACCTGGATAATCCAGACTAATTTCCTCATCTGAAAGTCAGTAACCTTAATTACTGAAAATCTCTTTTGCCGTGTAAGGTAACCCATTCACAAGTACTGAGGATTAGGGGGTGGGCATTTCGGTGGATGGGGTGGCAATTATTCTGCCTATTCTGCTGATGTCCATGGGCTTTAGTTTCTCTTGGAGAAAAATCTAGGAGTGGAAGGGTTGGATCATGTGGTAGGTGTGTGTTGAAACTGTTTCCAAAGTGATTTAACATTGTACATTCCCACCATCAGTGTGAGAGTTCCAGTTGCCTTTTCACATACTTACCGACACTTGCCATTGTCTGTCTTTTTGAATATTACCATTTCAGTTGGTGTGTGGTAGTATCTCGCTGTGGTTTAATTTGAATTCCCCAAATGACTAATGATACCGAGCGACTTTTCGTGTGCTTATTTGCATCCATTTACAAGCACTTTATTGTACTTCACAGGTGTTGCGATTTTTAAAGCATAAGGCAAGACCAGCAATAACCAGAAAGCACCAGTGAGAAGATTACGTCTCGCTTTATTGAGGTACTTTCTCTATTCCAGTGGTCCAAAACCACAGCATCTCTCAGGTATGTCTTTATCTTCCTGGTGATAAAGTGTCTGTTCAGATCTTTTGTACATTTTAAAAATTGTGTCTGTTCAGATCTTTTGTACATTTTAAAAATTGTGTTTTTATTTTTGAGTTTTGAGAGTTTAAAAAATATTCTGGGCTTAAGTCTTTTATCAAATATACAATAAGCAAATCTTTTTGCCCAGTCCATTTTATCAATTCATTTTTTTTATACATCTGCTTGTGTTGTTGTATCTAAGAAATCTTTGCCGAACCCGAGATTTTCTCCTATTTTTTCCCCTGCTAATTTATAGTTTTCAGGAGTCTATTGTTCAATAGTAGTAGCGATAATGAATATTTTTATCTTGCTCCTGACCTCAGAGTAAAATCTTTCAATATTTTACCATTAATTATGATGTATGATGGAATTTTTGATATTTTTCTCATATGAAGGAAGCTACCATTTTATTTCCTGCTTTATTAAAATTTTTTATTTCTAGCATGATTTTGAAATCATGAACAGGTGTTGAACGGTATAGAATGCTTTTTCTGCATCTATTGAGACGATTACATGTTTTCGTCTTTATTTTTTGGTTAATGCGATAAATTACATTGCTTGATGTTCAAATTCTAAATCAACATTTTATTCTTGGATTAAAATAAGTTGTTTTGTGATGTATTTTCCTTTTTAGATGTCGCTGGATTCTATTTGCCTATGTTTTTGCTGAGTAAGACCTTCTTAAAAAATTTGAGTTTATGTTTGTTACAGACATTGATTGGCCTGTATTTTTTTTCTTATGGTGCGCTTATCTGGTTTCACTATCAAGGTTATGCTGGTTTTATTTAATGAGTTTGGAAGTGCTGGTTTAAGATTGGTGTTCCTTCTTTCTTAAATGTTTGGGAAAATTAACTGATAAAGGTCTCTGGGCCTGGAATTTTCTTTGTGAGTTTTGAATTATGAACTTAATTTGTGAAATAGACATAGAGTATTTAGATTTTTGTCTTTGTGTCAGTTTTGCGAAGTTGTGTTTTTAAATTAATTTGTCCATTTTGCTCAAATTTTCTTTACTATGTTTAATTTGCTGTTGTTTTCCTAGCTTCTTGGGCTGGATGCTAAGATGGTTCATTTTCGACCTTCATTAGTTTCTAGTATGTGCATTTAAACTTTAAATTTCTTTATGAACAGTCTTTAGTTGTATTTTATAAGTTTTGATAATGTATTTTATTTTTCATTTCAAACTACTTTTTGATTTTTATTTTGATTTCTTCTTTGGCCCATGGGTTATTTATAATGTTTTTTCCATTTTTCTCCTCTATGTGCCTGTCTTTATATTTTTTGCTACTCTATCTTCCAGATGAATAATCTCTTCTGATGTATTAATCTGCCGTAAAATACGTCTCTTTAGTCCATGTTACCTGTAATTGCATTTTTTTCCATTAGAAGTTACACTTGATTCTTTTAAAAATAATTCACTGGTGAAATCTCTATCTTGCCATACATTTTCTTAAACACATTTATCACAATAATTTTAAGGTCTGTGTCTGATAATTCAAATATTTGGTTCACCTGTGAGTATCTCCACTGTCTACATTTTTCCAGATTTCTAATGGTTTGGTCCTATCTCCTGGCATACTGCATCACTTTTGATTAAATGCTAGACATCGTATTTGAAAAATTCTAAGGGTGTTGATGATGTTACTTGTCTCTAGAGAAGATTTGTTTGTTTATTTAGTCCACAATTCGGCTAAAGGCAGATTACTTTGATTCAGTCAGGTATTAAGATAGTTCGAGGCATTTTAGGTTTTATGTGGGCTCTATATGGGCTTAAATTCTGGTTTCTCCTTTTGGCGTCTCAACTAAAAGTTCAGTGTGTAACTGAAGCCACTCGTCCTCGGTGGGCCCATCTTCTAATTTTAGTCTTTGTACTTCGTACAAATGATGAAATTATTACTTTTTAAACATTTGTAGCCACTTAGCAGTTATTTTCTGCTTGGTTTCCCAGCCTCTCATTCAGGGCTGCTTAGGATTCATCAGATATATTAAAAGCAAAAGCTGCCCAGAATTTTAGGCTGATTATGCTGAGGTTCTTGCTTCTTTAGGATCTTGGTTTTTTAGGTCGTAACCACCTTGGTAACCCTGGATTCCAACTTTAGTTTTCTAAACCCCGCAGGACAAATGCTCTAGGTCATTGCTTGGGACTCAGCCTCTCCGTCCTATCATGTGAACTGGCAAATGCTCTTACAGGAAAGAGCAGCAGAGAAAAGTCTTATTTATTTCAATGTGTGTTTCTCATTTCCAGGGTCTCGGACCCTCAAATACTAATTACCTTGATTTCTCTCTGATGCCTTCAAATTGTTTTTCCCCAGATTTTATAATTCTCCTTGGCAGGCAGATTGGTTTGATGCAAGCTACTCTATCATAGTTGGATTGATGACTCATTTTCTTAATACGGGTTGTCTGCTCTTACTGATAGAACTCGGAAGTATTTGCTGGCGTGAGCACTGCCTCCAGGTCGTGGTTTCCAACGGCTGGCAAAGTGAGTTAGGTTCAGTGAACGCACACTGGGGTACAAGATGTGCCTTAAGGATCAGCACCGATGAGCAAACCGAGGCTCTGAAAAGTTAAGAGGTTCTCCAAAGCCACCCATGTCTAGTCAGCAGTGGGGCCAGATCCTAGCCCTTACTGGAATGACTCAAAGCCCAGTGGGTTTCCACCTCTCCCACTTTTGCACAAATCGAAGCACATTCTGCAGCTCAGTTTGCTTGGCATAAACACTTCTGCCATTTTCTGCCTGGCTCGCTCCTACTCCTGTGTGGGTCAGACATCTGCCCTCGCGTTCCCAGAGCCCCCTGAGTCTGTCTATTCAGGCCGACAACTGCCTGCTTGTCTCTGTCCCTCCAGACTGCAAATCCTTGAGGACCTCGTAAGAGCTTGCCGAATGAATGAATGGAGCTATGCTCTGCACCTACGTGTTGAGTCAACACTCCCTGAAGTGTGAAAACTGTAGGTTTTGGTCCTAGGAAGGAAATTCCGCATTTCACAGAGAGCGAGGTTTTGATGTCTCATGAGTAGCACGGGGAAAAATTAGAATTAAGTCCCCCAAAAATAATATGCTGAGGGACAATAATCTGGGTTAGATGTGACCTTGAAGATGTCTTTAATCTACCTATAAAAAATGACATCATGGAAGCAGGACACACATCTTTTTGTAAAGTATTTCTTGTTGCCCATGCAGCCGTTCCTGGTATTACAGCAAAGTTTGGCATTTCCAATTCGTCTGTGGGTTGGGGATAGCTAATGGCTTTGAGATACCATAAAGTGTCTAGACATTTTTCCCCAGGTGAAAATCTCTGACATTAATCAGGATGCTACCCATCACCTCGGCTTCATTAGCTGACATTTCCCAAGCGCCTAGCATAGTGCCTGGTACACAGTAGATGCTTGGTAATTACTTATTTGAATGAGTGGATGAATGAAGCACCATGTTCAAAGCGACTTAGCTGTGGTATTGGCCCTCGATCCAGGTATTAGATCTCCCCATTTTACAAATGAGGAAACTGAGGCCTCGAGAAGAAAAGATCGCTCGGCTTAGTTAAAAGCCATGTGATGGCGGAGGTTCCCTTTTCTCTGTCTACAAACCATCACTGCCCAGCTATTCTTCCCCATGCTACTGCCTTATTGTGAGGTCAGGTGGGGTCAGGCAGCGGGAAGCTGATCCTGGGAAAGGAGTGGGCATTATGTCTGCCCTTAGGGCATGTGTGGTCTGTGGGGGTTAATGGCGTGAACATGAAAGGAACACGCCTGGACCCACTTACCAAAGCCGTAAGAACCAGCATCCTTACTGATACTCCCGAATCTCATCGTTCTGACTTTCACCTAATTTGGTATATTTGTCTCTATGGAAGTGTCATTCTTGCCTTATTTATCATTTCTGTGGCCGGGAGAACATTCCCGGAGAAACTCTGATGAAATTCAAGGAATCTCCACAGGAGAGGAGGACAGTGGACTAGAGCATGGGGAGGCACACAGCAGGGTCAAGCTGGCTGCCGGTCTCTTGAGGGATAGACTCTCCAGGGAGGAACGGTCGAGGCTGTGGCTTTATTGAGAAAGCAAAATACAGGAAACGGGAACCTGAAGTTGTTGGGCAAGCCACACTCTAGTTTGGGGGCCCACACCTGCTCCTGAGAAGGGGCTCTGAAACATGACAGGAGGTGGCATTTTGCTGCAGGCGACTGCTCAGGGGCCTGTTTCTGGCTCCCAGTGCCTGGTAGCCCTTTGCATTCATGGTGCACAAAGCTCTCCCAAGCCTTTCCTAATGGGAGGTGTTATCTCCATTTTCCAGACCGAGAAGCCCATGCAGAGAGGAAGCTGGGCCTTGCCGCCCCCATGCCTCCTCCCGCCTTGGCGGGCAGAGGGCGAGTCGGTGGTGGTGGCACAAACACGGTCCAGGTCTTCTGCTTCCAAACCCGAGAATTATCTTCCAGACCCTGCTGCCTCTTGGAGGCTTCTGGAGAGGAGCATGCTTGGAAGTGAGCAGCAGTCCAAACTCCAGAGCCTGGGCTGCAGGGGCCTGCGTGACCTTCCACCCGGCTTCCAGCCACTGCCATTCTGCATGTCTTCCCCTCACCAGGCTCCACGGCTGCCAAGGGAACCCGTGAGCGATTGACTTGCTTCTATGTATCCAGGCAGCCTCTGCCCACACCCCCAGTTTTCCTTTTCTTCCTCCTTTATTTTCCTCCTGGAGTTATTTAAACGGAAGTGTATGAATCCTGTACATAACTACATGGGGGAATAATTTTTTACACTTACATGTTTGGTATATAATATCTGTCATCTGCATTGCCTCTTCATTCATTCATTCATTCATTCACTCCTTGATTCATCCTTTGACATACATTTATTGAGCTCCTACTATGTGCCAAGCATGGTGCTAGGTCTGAAGGACTCCTGCCCTAAATAGACAGTTGGGGACATTGAGATTTGTAGGGACGGATCAAGTATTTCTCTAGAACTCACAAATTCTCAGGATAGTCGAGGATCAAACCGGTTATGCTATAGCTCAGGCCGATCAGGTGAGATGCAAGAGCTCTGGTCCCCATCAGCAGCCTTCTTCTGGTTCCAGATGGAGGTAGTGGGACTTGTAATCCTCATCTTCCACATTCTATGTGGTCTCTGGCTTCCTGAGGATGGCGAGGTGTCCGAGCCCTCCTCTCAGATCAGGCACTTGGTACTAACGCTGGTGCCCCAAGAGTTGAATGGCTCTAGCCTTTCAGGGGTGCTTCTTACCGACACCTACAAGGCTCTCTCTTCTCTGACTCATTGTGGTTCTAGGCACTGAGCCTGAGTCCAGAGTGACACAGTGTCCTCTAAGCCATAGCAGACACTTCTCCTCTGCAGTTAGACAGCCCAGCCTGGACCATGACCAACATCGTATCCCGCGGCAGCCCAGGGCAGCTTTGACGGGCAGGTCTCAGTGTTTCACACCTTCCCAGTGTCCCTCACGCCCACAGCCCTCTCTGTGGGAATGCGTGAATGTAGCAGGTGGAAACATGGAGTTTGAATCGGATAGATCAGTTCCCGGGCCTAGCTTTGCCACGTACTGTTTGTGAGATATTTGGTAAATTTAGTAATCTCAACTATAAAATGGAAGAAAAAAAATGCCTCCTTACATCAATCAGGATACTCCAAAGAGATAGAACCAATAGAAGATTATTTAAATATATGTATATGATTTAAGGAATTGGCTGAGACAATTTATTTTAAGGAATTTCAATAATTTAAATTGGCTGACATTTTAGTTTAAGGAATTGGCTGACACAGTTGTCCTGGGAGCTAGCAAGTCCTGAAGTGTAGGGCAGATTGGTAGGCTAAAAACTCAGGCGGTTGATGCTATATATAGTCTTGAGGCAGAATGTCTTTGAGAAACCTCAGTTTTTGCTCGTAACGCCTTCAACTGATTAGATGAGGATCACCACATTATCCAGGATAATCTTCTTGAGGCCAAGTGATTGTAGACATTAACCACATCTACAAATACCTTCGCAGCAACAGCTCAACTAGCAATTTATTAAGTAACTGAGTACTTAGCCTAGCCAAACTGACCCATAAAACT
This sequence comes from Pteropus vampyrus, assembly GCF_000151845.1. Classification (NCBI taxonomy): domain Eukaryota; kingdom Metazoa; phylum Chordata; class Mammalia; order Chiroptera; family Pteropodidae; genus Pteropus; species Pteropus vampyrus. Next base: position 1,812,472 of record NW_011888879.1, read on the forward strand.
GACTTCCGCACTCATAGGAGAGTTAGGAGGATTGAGTAAAACAATGTAGGCAAAGTTCTAAGCATAGAACCTGGCACGAGATAAGCATTTATTCATTATTGACATTATTACTACCGCTGTTTTTATTTTCCACTTATTTTGGTTGGCTGGTGAGTCAACAAAAGCCTTGTGCTTTGTTCCAAGGTATTTGCTATTCCGATACCTCACATATAAGGTGCTTGCTACGAGAGCC
>NW_011888879.1:1812753-1828707 GCF_000151845.1 Pteropus vampyrus
GAGTCCAGAGTGACACAGTGTCCTCTAAGCCATAGCAGACACTTCTCCTCTGCAGTTAGACAGCCCAGCCTGGACCATGACCAACATCGTATCCCGCGGCAGCCCAGGGCAGCTTTGACGGGCAGGTCTCAGTGTTTCACACCTTCCCAGTGTCCCTCACGCCCACAGCCCTCTCTGTGGGAATGCGTGAATGTAGCAGGTGGAAACATGGAGTTTGAATCGGATAGATCAGTTCCCGGGCCTAGCTTTGCCACGTACTGTTTGTGAGATATTTGGTAAATTCAGTAATCTCAACTATAAAATGGAAGAAAAAAAATGCCTCCTTACATCAATCAGGATACTCCAAAGAGATAGAACCAATAGAAGATTATTTAAATATATGTATATGATTTAAGGAATTGGCTGAGACAATTTATTTTAAGGAATTTCAATAATTTAAATTGGCTGACATTTTAGTTTAAGGAATTGGCTGACACAGTTGTCCTGGGAGCTAGCAAGTCCTGAAGTGTAGGGCAGATTGGTAGGCTAAAAACTCAGGCGGTTGATGCTATATATAGTCTTGAGGCAGAATGTCTTTGAGAAACCTCAGTTTTTGCTCGTAACGCCTTCAACTGATTAGATGAGGATCACCACATTATCCAGGATAATCTTCTTGAGGCCAAGTGATTGTAGACATTAACCACATCTACAAATACCTTCGCAGCAACAGCTCAACTAGCAATTTATTAAGTAACTGAGTACTTAGCCTAGCCAAACTGACCCATAAAACTGACTTCCGCACTCATAGGAGAGTTAGGAGGATTGAGTAAAACAATGTAGGCAAAGTTCTAAGCATAGAACCTGGCACGAGATAAGCATTTATTCATTATTGACATTATTACTACCGCTGTTTTTATTTTCCACTTATTTTGGTTGGCTGGTGAGTCAACAAAAGCCTTGTGCTTTGTTCCAAGGTATTTGCTATTCCGATACCTCACATATAAGGTGCTTGCTACGAGAGCCAGATGTGCACTGTGGGAACTCAGAGACAGGGAGCTCCTGGAGGACAAGCATGTGTCTGGTTTACACACAGCTCAGAGTAAGTGCTTAATCTAGGCAAAGAAATGAACGTACCAGTGAAAACAAAGTCCTGGTAAGTATGGCTGTCCGACGCACATGATACAAGTCTCCTATGTAATTTAAAATTTTCTAGTAACCATGTGAAGAAAACCCAGATACTAACATCCAGAATATTATTTCAAAATGCAACCAATATAAAAATTACTAATTAGACATTTTACATTCTCCGCGCTCCCCCTCCCCCCATCCCCCCAAGCCTTTGAAATCCAGCACGTGTGTTCTCCGTAAGGCTTATCTCCTCTTTGGCCACATCTCAAGTGCTCAATAGCCACGTGTGGCTAGTGGCTGCTGAACTGTCTGGCATAGGCTCAGAGGACAGCCTCTCCAAGTTTAGTTCCCGAATAATTGCATTCTCATCAGTGAGGCTGGGTATGGCGTGGGTGACATGTTGATAATGGGCCTTATTCTACAACAAACTCTGAATACGATCCTCTTAGCCTGCTTGTCCACGGACTGTTTATGACCAGCCCTCGGCGAGATAGGAACGGACACAGAGAGCGAGAAGTTAGAAAGTTTTATAACAATTTGACAGTAAGTTTGTACCCATTGAATCTAATACATGGGGATTGTGTTATGTGTTGTCGTTGTTTTTTTTTAATTTAATTTTGCTATGAATTCATTTGTATTGTAAAGAACTGTCTGTGATGGAGTAGAAATAAACAAACATGGTCCTTCACCAGAGACAGTTTGAGAAGCACTGCTCTCTGGGTTACTAAAGCACGGTCTCTTGTGTTTTTAACAAACCCCCTGATGACTTCCAGGCACGTGGAAGTTTCGATCTTCTGAAATTAGGTCCTAAACCCCAAGAAGTGTAGACCTCATTTAATTTTATTTTAAATTTTATTTCCCCCCTGAAATTTTCGTGTGTCCAGAGATAGAGTCTCAGGCCTGGGAGGGTCTTCGTAACCAGGGCAGCTCTGCTCACTTCAAAGGCAGTGTCCCAGGGCCCGTGGGAGCCCTGTGCCACCCTGCCATCCATACAGGCTGGAACACGAGTCCCGCACAGTCCTGCTTCTTCTTGAGACCCTTTGTGAATCCTCTAGAATACTGGGATTGTCACAGTTTTCTCTGATCCTTCATGCAGAAAATATGACTTTTCAATCTCCATCTCTTGGAGCAGACAGGCAATTTGTTAAAAAAAAAAAAAAAAAAAAGGAAAAAATTCTCTAGACCCAAAGGAACTCTATTTTTTCTTGTCCTTGCTCACAGCTTTTATAGAACATCTTGAGTTTTCGAAGGCAGTGAGTGTATTGATTTTTTGTCCCTGACCCCCAGGGTTCATTGCTGCTGCGTTTTGGGCTAAGGCTCCCTATAGAAATCCCAGTGGCCTCAACTCAGGAAGTCTTGGTGATTGGACGATATTGGAAGCAGTTTCCTTATATAACTCATCACAGATGTCCTTTGTAATTTGTCATCTTCTCTTTCTGTGAGGCTCTCCTCACAGGATCTTTCCTGTGTGGCTTGAAACTTTTAAATCAGCCTTTGGGCCAGAATTTCTACAAGGAATTGGAGGCCTTTAGCTCTGGCTCTGCCACGGCTCCCAGTGGAGTTATTTGAGGTTTTGGTTCCCACTGCACCAGCCCAACACTCACTGAGAGATAAATTTGTCTCTTCCCACAAAATCTCAGTACACTGCTGGATTGGTTTGCTGGGTGGTTTAAACAACAGACATTTATTTCTCCTAGTTCTGGAGGCTGAAAATCCCAGATCAAGGTGTCGGCAGGATTGGGTACCTCCGGAGGCCTCTCTCCTTGGCTTGCAGCTGGTGGCCTTCTGGTGGTCCTCATGGCTTTTCCTTTGTGCATACGTACATCCTGGTGTCTCTTCTTATGAAGACCTCAGTCCTATCGAGTTAGTGCCCTGCACTTAAGACCTTATTTAACCTTAATTATCTCCTTAATAGTCTCATCTTCAAATATAGTCACATCCGGGGTTATGGTTTCAACATAAGAATCGGTGTATAAGAATTGGTGGGGGACACATTTTAGTTCATAACGACTACTGAGTCGGCTTTTGCTCATTGCCCAGCTTCCTCTTGGACTCCAGGGTTCTCTCACCTGATGGCTGTGTTTCCCAGCTCTATGATTAATGTTTGCTTTCTACCCTGTCACCCACTGGAGGCTGTCCCGGCACCAAGGAGAAGCCAGCTTTGAGTGTTGATCAGGATCTTCAACCCTCTGGGCCATGTTAGATTCTGCCGGTGGCGCCGTAGTCGCTAGCTCTCAGAGGAGTGTTTGGTGGGCAGAGGTGAATTTTTTCAGAGACTGCTCTCCACTCCCTACTTCTTAGAAATGTTTCCAGGCTTTCTATAAAACCGGATTTTTCTGTGCATGATACCCGTTCTCCTCCTCTCTTCTCCCATGGAGACCTGGCCCCTCTTCACTGTCCCAAATTCAGAGGGAGAACAGGAACTGGTCACCTTAATTCTTGCAGCCATCAGCATTCCTGATCTTTCCATTGGAAGATTGGGCATCTACTTATTGCCCCTTTTTAGATGTATTTTATGGCAGGAACCCAAGACCATTTCTACTTTCTTTGCAGTCATCGAACAAAAGACAAGAGAAAGGAAAATAGGCAGATTTAGGTCTTTAGTGACCTCGATAAGTGGATAAACAGTAAGCCTTCCTGGGAAGTTTGTTGATCCATTGATTCCTTCATTTAGCATTCACGAGCATCGTCATTCCCCCAGAAAACGTGCTGGGGATGATGGGTGACAGAGATGAGACGCACCATTTCTGCTCTTCGAGAACTTTCGATCTGGGCATGAAAACAGTCCTGTAAGCAGACAGTTGTGATACGGTGGCAGGGGCGGCTGTGGGGCAAACTCGGCATGGCATTCGAACAGAGTGGGACACTCAGCTGCACTGGGAGATTTGGAAAAGGCTTCCCAGAGGAGATAAAGGCTAAGCTGACTCTTGAAAGAAGAAGAAGAGCCAGCTGGTGTGGAAGGTGGAGGGAGGAAGGAGGGTGAGGAAAGACATTCTAAGCAAATGTAACATATAACATGTGAAGAGATGGAGGCAGAAGGGCCGTCAGGCAAATGCGGAAGGACTTACATATTGCGCGTAGTTTCTGGAGGCCCAGTCGTTAAAATCTGAGGATGGCTCTCTCGATAGCCTGGAGGCTGAGGACACACTAAATTCAAGTGGGGAGTGTTTGTGCACACGCACGTGTGCGTGTGTGTGTGTGTGTGTGTGTACTGTAAGGAGAAATAAGTAGATGAAAATGGCACTTCACTAGCTCCCTTCCTGCCTTTCTGACCATATGTTCTCCAACTCCTCCTTGGGCTTCTCCCGACTTGCTTTCCCCCTCCTTTGCCAGCCACCACATCCCAACACCTGGATCTCTGTTCTCTATAGAAATAGATGTTCCAGAGAGCGACCTTCCCTCAAAGCTTCACATTCTGCTTCTTGGTAGTGAGCAGAGTTCCATGGTCCTGTGTCCCCACCCCACCCCAGCCTGGCATTGTCGACCGTCACCTGAACATTTCCACTGTCACCTAGTCTAAGGTGACCATGTGTCCTGGTTTGCCTCAGTGGTCCCCATCATGTGTTTGCCTCTTTTCACTCTCAAGTGTCCCAGTTTAGACAATAAATTATATGGTCACCTTACAAATAGTTCACTAAGTCTAAAACCCAAACTCTTTTTTCTCTATCCCTTCTCGCTCCAAACACCTCTCTGATTTCTCGGTTTTTGGTGGTTGGTAGGAGGGACTGTTAACCATGTCTTTTTCCTTGTAATTTTTCTTTAATCCACTGCCCTTCATTCTTAATCTCTTCCACTTTTGACCTGCCTTTTCACTTTGCAGTGTTACAACCACGGGCCCGATTCTTAAAACCTCAGGCCCTCCCCGCATTCCCAGATTCTGGTCTGAACAAGGTATTTGAAAGAGGTTTTACCGACTGCCAGGTTCGAATCCCCCGTCGCCCCCCAGTACTTGCAAGACAACGTCTCTACTTTAGCCAAACATTTAAATTTGCTCTGTTTGGCCCAACTTCACCTTTTTAACATTTTTACATTTCTTCTTGTTGCTCCGTCTACTTCAGCCAGATCGTTCTACCCACTGACCCTTAAAACTGATGTGCACGTTCTGACTTGCTCGTCTTAGTGCACGCTACGCCCTCCTTTGTTCAAGGCTCTCCTTCTATTTCTCTTCTGAATCTCATTCGGACTCTGAAGCCTGGACTCATTCCAGCTCCTCCAGGGAGCCAACCCTCAGCCCTCAAGCCCCGAGGCTCAGCCAGTCTCTTTCTCGCTCTCCTTTCTGGGTCTCTGGGTTCCTTGCTGCATAGTGCTCAGCACAGTGTGCACGCTCATGTTCATGCTGCTTGAGCGAATGGAATACTGATTGACCCGAGGGCTTGGAAAAGACATTTCTTGTGTCAAACTCTTATTTTGCCAAAGACTGGATGCTTGCAGCCAGCACTGTCACCTCGAAAGCCATGGTCCAAAAGCAGGGTTTCCAAACCTCAACTGGCTCCAAGTCCTGCTCTGCCACCTACCAGCTGTGTGACCTTGGGTGGGCTACTTAACCTCTCTGTGACTCAGCGTCCTCTTCTGAAAAATAGAGCTAATGATATTACCTGCCTTATGGGGTGGTCGTCAGGATTAAATGAGAGAAAGTTAAATGCCGCGAGTGGCGCCTGGAATGTAGAAAGCACTCAGCAAACGTTTGCTAATATCGCGGTCATTTTCTTTTCCCAACAGCCGACGCATCCTGGGTGAATTTCCTGGTTTACCGCTAGTTCTTTTCAAAGCTACAGGTTGAAGGACTGTAGCCATCACTGAGCTTGTAGATATTTATTTGGGGATAATCTTTCCTGATTCACCCCCAAGTTAACACCATCAGGTGGAAGGAGAACCTCAGGCCTGCATGTCACCTGCTCTGTATAATTCAGGTGGGGCTTTAAAATAAAGTGGGACTCTCTTACTCTCACTGGCACCAACCCCACCTTTTCTTGGGCTAATCCCCTCTTCTGGATTGTTCTCCCCTCTCTCCACTTCAATTTGACCCATCCTGAGAGACCAGTCAAGGTGTCTCTTGGAGTATGTGCCATGGAGTTTAGCCCTTAACAATTTTTTTCTGCAGTAAGGAATTAAATTTTATCCTTGTTTTATGGAAGTCAGAGAACGTATCTCTATGCCGAGCACATAGCAAGTGCTTCAGAAGTATTTATTGGTTAACTGGTTGTTGATTACAGCCATTACGTTATCTAGGACAAGTATATGGGAGAAAATGCTGCTTGTTCCAAAGAGCACCCACCCCGGGTCAAATCTGACTACCAGTTTGCAGTGATAGTCTACTGAATTCAGAACAAAGAGGAGAATAGGGGACAGGGGACGCATTTTCAGATTTCTCACTGATACAGTATCACAACTAAACATAGTGGTATTTAGCATTATGAAATAGGCCAATTTTAGAGTCATTTTAAGTAAACCTGTAGGTTGAAGCTTCAGCATTTTATGTGGGTCACCTGGATTCTCAGTGAATCTGAGAAGGTGAACCAAATATGTTTCAAGGAAAGATTCCTGTTGGATTTCACTTCCTCGGTGTCCTCAAGCTCAGCTCATGCCCGAGGACGTGGTTTAGTCTACAAGCCCATTGGACAGGAAGAGCGCACAAAGCAGGGACCTTCTTTTTCCGTCTCTTGCTCGGTCACTGTTGACTTCTGCTGCCCTGCTCGCCCCTGGCCTCCCACACAGCAAGCACGGGACAGTTAAACACGGCCCCTGAGTCTCCACTGACTGTCCACCTTTAAAGCCTGTGTTTCTAGTATGCTGGGCACCCATGGGCGCCTTTGGCAATCTCCATGTTCTGACTGGCAACACAGAGGCTAGTTAATCTCCAAGGTACTTTCCATCCCCATCAGCTTGGGATGTTTGAAGATGCAACGTGGGGTTTCCTGGAGTTTGTCTTTAAGGTGAGCCAGGTAAACATGAGGTAGGGTGAGAACCCAGGTCCAGAACTGCCAAAAATGTGGAAAAGTGAAAGGCATGGGAGCCCCAAGAGGATTCTGTTCGTTGCTGGACCAGCCCCTAGGATCCCCACCCTAACAGCTTGCCTCTCCAGCCAGGGCAGCGCCAGCTGCTCTTCAAGAAGAAGGGGAGGCTTTGAGATGAATAAGGCTCTTTAAAAACACCGGGGCTGACGGTGTGATAACCACTCAAAAGGCAACAGAACAGCTGCAAAATATGATAAAAATCACTTGAAAAGTTCATTGATTTTGCAGCAAAACTGTAAGTACTTCGCTTTATAATAATTGTTTCCTCACGCTCTCGAACCTTGTGCTTGAGCTGCAAGGTCATTCAGGTCAGGGTGGCATTCAGCAAACAGGCCTGGGAAGACAATGGCACATGGCTGAAGAGACACTTTAATCATGAGCTAATTTACAAACCAAAGCAAACAAAATCAGGTTTTGTCTAAGATTATTAGAAGATATTAATTCTGTGCTTAAATTATTTCTCTCACTCCTTTCCCACTACCCCCACCCCCAGCTCTTAACTAGGGGGTGCAAAAAGGAACATCGACCCAATCTCATCCCCCAGTTCTTATCTTTCTAATTAAAATTTGTGACTTGACATACACAGGTGGGTGGGTTACCTTTTCTCTTTCTTTTCTCTGAAAACAAGGTACTTGTTATGCAAATTCTTATTGCTTCTGGGTGTGAGCTTCTGGCACCAGGACAGAATGGCCGTTAGCCCTTTCTTCCCATTTTTCCTCTGGGTTAAGAGAAACAATGAAAGAATTGGGTAGAGAATGAGTTCCTCACAGGTCCTCAACCCAGTAGACCCCAGCAGGCTGCTTCATGTCCAGCACTGTCCTACACTTTGTTCTGCAGGCTCTTCCCTGCCCTGTCTTGCTGGCCCCACTCTCCTCCCAGGCTGGCCAGAGCCCATGGCCAGGATTTAAAAGTATAGGAACAAACAGACCCCAAACTGAAGTAAACTCTCAATTATCCGCATGAATGAAAGGCTAATCCAATATTCATTTCTACTTAGCTTTGCAACACCTTGTGTGATTTGTACCGGACAGGTTTATCTGGCTGTTTCTGCTTTGCTTGGATGGATAGCTTTAGTATTTTCAATATACCCATGATTGCTGTTGAGGATTGCACCCCAGTAACATTCCGAGGTGGCAGAGAAGTCAGTTTGGGTAGGAGCGTCTGACAGAGCTGGCTCACATGCAGGGTCACTGAGCTGGCTGTCCTCCTGTCATTCCATAGCTCGTGGCCATTTCTTCTCATTTATTATTTTCATCCACTCAAAGCATCTGGGTGGACGACAGTATCTTGGCTCATTTCTACTCTCTGATAGTGAGAGGCGATTTAATGAATTGATTAATTTATTCAACAGATAGTTATTAAATCTCTCCTATGTGCCAGGCACCATGTTAGGGGCAAGGGACACAGCTCCGAAGTCATCATGGAGCTGATGGAGGTGACACACATATGAGGAAGGTAGTCATGTTCGCAGACAGTTAGTTACAAGTGAGTGGGATAAGGGCTGCGAAGGGAGAGGACCAGGGTGTGACAGGGCCACCTGGCAGGGACAGCTAAGGAAGACTTCTTGGGGAAGCAAGAGAGACTTTTAAGAAAAAGATACATTTCACCTGAGAACTGAGAAAACTGTAGGAGATGTTCAAGAGATTAGGAGCGAAGGTGGGCCTTTGGGGTGTTCTCAGCAGAGGGGGCTCCTCATGCTAAGGGCCAGCGAAGGGGAGCGGCAGGAGGTGAGCTGAACGACCTGAAAGGGAGCAGAGTTCGAGGCCGCGGAGGAGAGAGGAAAGGCCAGAGACGCAGGGGGTGGGGTGGGGTCGCCATGAAGACTCTAGGAGAAATGGTAAAGACTTTGGGTTTTGCTTTGCTTCTCTGGATGCAAACCTAAGGGAGATTGTCATCAGTGCCCTGGGCTGTCCAGGAGTCTGACACCACTTCAAGGAGCTATTAAAAAATTTTTGTTTAATATTCATTTTTGGAAGATAGAACGGATTTTTTGTTCATAAAAATTGTATATCTTTTTCTTTGTGTTCAGAAGAAGGAGTTAATTCTTCCCCCTGAATGTAACATAACAATTTAATGCATTTGGATTATGTTTTTTTTTCTGTCTAAACTTACATAAGCACCTGGAAGGTGTTAATCATACGCAGATATAACTCACACAAATGTGGTTACAATCTTGTTAAAAATGTATTTTGAATTTTCTTTCTTTTTTTTTGCGGGGGGTGGGGGTTACTTCATGTAGACAAAGTATTCCTCCTTTTCTGAGCTCTTTTCATTTCCTGTCTCTCTCTCTTTTTTTTTTTTTTTGAATGTATGTATCATTTTCTGAATGAAACAACTTTTGAGGCTTAATGAAGGCCTTCAGATTTAGATAAAATAAATCACTTGTTTGCTAATTAGAACTGCACTGTAAATAACTTTCAAAATTTCAGCAGAGCTTTAGATGCCTGCCCTCTGGCTGGTCACAGATTGGTAGTGTGGCCCAGCCTTCAGCAGGCAAGTTGCATTGAGTATTAGGAATACTCTGCAGTGCTGGATCAGCTCTTAGGGGCACACCATCTACTTTGGCTGAATTGAGACTGCTTTATATTTTGTCAGTGATATAAATCACAGACATTAACCTGAGTTAACTGGCACCACGTGTTTGACCTACTTGAACAATGTCACAGGGTGTAAACTGTTGCCCCAGAGAGCTTCCAGGTCATCCGGCCCCATAATCTGGTTTTGTCTGACTCCAGTGTGGACACTGAGTATCAGGGGAGCAGGAGGTTGGCGGAAGAAGAAGTGTGGGTGACCTGGGTGAGGGTTTGTGGTGGTCTCAACCAGGAAATTCATAGTGGGAATAGAAGGAATAAACCAATTTAAGAAACACTAAAAAGTAGACTTGACAGAACTTGATGATTGGGTTGGATAAGGACAGGGCCTACATTTCTTGTTTGAGCAACGAGCTGGATGATGATGCTAGTAAGACAGGAGACGAAAGAGAGGTAGATGTAGGGAAAAGATACTGAGTTCAGCCTTGGCAGATGGAATTTCAGGTATCTGTGGCCTCTTCGAATTGAAATATCAAAGGAGCAGTTGAGTGAACAGGCTCTTGCTCGGGAGCCCTATCCAGGAGAGAAATATAACATTTGAATATCGTTCACGTAAAGAAGGAAGTCCTGGAATTAGGTAAGACCATGCAGAGTGGAGAGTAAGTGGAGAGAAGGGCTCAGGACAGAACCTTGAGAAAAACCAGTTTTAAGGAGCAATCTGAGGAATGGAAACTACAAAAGATATTAAGGAAGAGATAGTAAAGAAATTTGACCAGTTCTAAGAAGTGATTCTGAATCTTTCTCATTGTGTCTAAAAATTACATTTACATTTAATTGTTTTATCCATTTATCTTTATCATAAAATATTTCAGATATTCAAAGAAGTATAGACTAGAATAATATAACAAACACCCATGAACCCCACTCCTGCTTAAGCAATCTGAAGGTTCTCCATGCATCCCTCTTCATCACTCTCCCCACCTTTCTTTCAGGGGTAACTTATTCTATAATCCCCATGCTTGTCTTTATAGTTTTAGGACACCTCATGGTGTCATCATGCAAAGGAAAACACTCTCTTTCATTATTACTGGGACACGAACCTCAAATTCCAAAGAAATGAGTATCTACAAATTGCCTTTCAAAGAGATGGCAGATGTGCTTCTATATACCAAACACCACTCACGTTTGGATTGCTAAGTGTAACCAGTTATCAATTCATTGTCTCTCAGCTCCAAACCCAGCCTCCTTTGCTCTACTTGGCGGGGCCGAAGCTGGGTGCTGTAACAAATTTTCTTTGCCAGCTGGTGCTTTACCCTTGCCAGTAGAGGGCGCAGAAAGGGCAGGCCAGCAGGCAGGGGCCACTCTTCCTGGTTCTGGGGTGCTTCTTCCTTCTTGCTACTGCCCTGTGGTCAATAACTTGCAGGCTGTGCAGTGGCGCTCACGGTCCAGTGGGTTTCCCTGACACCCCAGAAGTCTCTCTGGTGCCTTACCTGCCCCAGCAGATAGTTTTGAGCCTTTGAGCCATCTAGCCCTGGCATACAGTTCTGCAGCCTTCCACCGTCCAATGTGGGGTGAAGGGGGATCACAGCCACAGGCTCCCCAATGAGGTTCCTTCAGAGTTCTCTTTAAGCTTTCGTAATAACTCCTTGTCACCATCAATCGTTCTTAATATAAACTTTTCTTATTCAAACTGCCATGTAGATTCTGTCTCCTCACTGAATCCTGGCTAATACAATGAGCAGAAGAAAGAACACTCACTTGTGGCCACAGACTCTGAGTTTGCATTTAGTGATGAAACAATGGAAAGTCATTTTATCTTTCTGAATTTAAAGTCTTTATCTATTAACTGGGAATGGGAATACCTTTTCTACCTCCTACCGGAATTGTTCCTGGAGTCACCCTGGATAATAGATGAGCTTTATTAAGGGGTAGAACATAGGATACGTATTCGGTCTAAGTCCAAGTAGGGAAAACTGAAGTGTTGGGGGAGAATAAAAGAAGATGAAGTAGAAAAGCATTGGGGGCAAGACGCTGATTGGCATTTATGGCTTCATGTCACTTGAATTCTCCTTTCTCTGTCCCTTCTGCTCAGTGGAGTGAAAAGAAGCAAGACTCTGAGAACACGGAACTTGAAGAAAACACACTAAGTTCTTTCCTTGAATGATCTTGGAAGTCCAGAAAGAAATAGCATTATATGATGCTCCCTGGAGCTGAGTAGTTTACGGGGTGTGGTGCCAAAGAAACATAAGAACTGAGTACAAACTACAGGGACTTTTGATTAATCTGAAATTCCGGGTGAACTGATATAGTTGCAATAAAGATCAGAGACAAAGATACTAAATTGTACCTTAGGATTTTATCATTTTAATTTTTTTTTGCTTAAAATTATCTATTTTTTGGAGCTATATTATATTTATGTTTTAATATCAAATTTTGTTTTACCAAAAGAGGAAACATTGGAGCCTATTGTTCAGAATGTGTTTCTATGGCCTGACACCTAGTGGCCAAATATCTAAATTGCAGGCTTAGTTTTTTTATTTTGGGGCAAAGCAGGCTGTGGGCTCTAACTATGGTAATCATATGCAGAGGTTACAGACTGTAGCTAGCAACCATATAGCTGAGATTTTTCTGAGAAATTTCTACTTTCGTGCAGTTTTATTTTTTTCATTTAGTACAGTTTTTTAAATGCACAACAAAAAATATAATTTTATTTAATATCTAGTAGAGTATTCATGTAAATAAAGTCATCACATATCCTGAGTTTCTTTTTGTTCAGAGAGTGTCGTCTTTGTAGGTAGATATGGCAGAAAGTCTCGGACTGGGCTATTCCTTCTGTAGGACCTTCTCCTTTTCAATCCTTAATTTACTTATTTGTAAAACAATAGAGGTTGACTTGTTTAGTGACTACAACTTTTTTTTATAACTGCAACTCATATTGGAAATCACTTTTACATTACGTTATTTCTCTTTCTCTCTCTTTTTCTCTCGCACACACCTCGAATATTTCATGAAACAATGCCCAGCCTTAGCGAATGCAATGCATTTGGTTTTATTCCATGCCACAGCGCTCCATTCTAGCCTATTCATGACAAAACTTACAAACTGATGGGTTGACAGCCGCTAACTTCGTGATCTACAAGTGGGTCTTGACCCAGTTTAAAATGCAAAAAAATAATCTCTAACAATCTATGTCCGTGAGACCATTTGCTTCTGGATAATAAAATCTCCACACAATGGGTCTCTTACAACCCTTACACCTGCCTCAGCCCCAAGCATTTGCCCATAGCAAATTCTGAGCCACTGAGAAGCAACTCTAAGTATGGAATAGGTGCCCCATTCCCACTAGTTCATGTTATTGGGAATTAGTTTTGTGCTCAAATTCTGGCACGCAGTGCGCCTCCCGGACAGGTCGTCTTCTTGTTGGGCTTCTGCCTTGGTTTCCTGTGCCCTGAAGGCCTGGCTTCCGTTCAGTTGTGGAGGTTGGACCCTGGCTGTGTCCCATTCCATTGTGGACAAACCTTCCAAGAAGCGTAATGATACCACCTGTTTGGCAGTTGGGTGTTTTTGATTCTGACGTCTTTCCTGAATATACCTTTCTTTGGGTATTCTGATTCTGACTGCGGGCCTCCCTAACCAGGACCAAGTTTCCCTCTTCTTTCTGTCATGTGAAGATCCCAATAAAACTCATGGTCTAGCCAGGTAGATGGTGGAGTGCCAAACCCATGAATTTATGAGGTTTTGCATTTTAGAGACACACAATGGATGATGGCTAATTTAACCTTTAATTTGCCTATTAAAATTTTCTGTGAAGCAGTTGCAATTCTGTAAATAATCACATATACCATGGCAATCAACCTTCAAGAATCATGAAATGATTCCATTTTAAAAATAACCCCCCTTCGTAACATTAAAACATATCTTTCCTTCTCTCCCTACCCCTTGTCCCCACAACTTGTTTTATAATAACAGGATTTTTTATGTAATTTCTGAAAGTGGGTGCAAATCTCTTTTTAGCCCAAAGAAGTTTGTTAACATATTTTGGGGGCCTTGCATTTTATCTCTAACTCCTCTAAGGGAGTTATTTCAAAAAAAAACCCAAGAAGAACTGGGGTGAGAGCTCAGGGAGAACTTTCTGACAGAGGGACGTTGTGGAGTGTTTCTTTTAAAATAACAATGATAATAAAAAAAATATTAGCAATAATAATAATACAAGTAATAATAAAAGATTCATAATAATAAAAGTAGTAAAAATAGTAAAAATAAAATAGTAATAATAAAAAATAATGGGGTGGAAAGTTGTTCTAATCTGAGGGCTGGAAAAGGAAAGTTAAATGACTTCTGAAGGTCTGATCCAGCCCCAAGATTCTTTTTGATGTGATTGCTCTGTCCCTTCCAGCTGTCCGTTTTTGAGTTTTTGATCCGAGGCTTTGCCTGCTGGAGTCCTGAGCTCTGAGTGAGAAACTCCCAGCTCTACAACACCGTTGGCAATGTGGGACCTTGCACCAGCTGGCTGACCCATTGTGCTCTCTGGGGATTCCAGACCAGGACTGATTTGCTTTGATTATCGGGCTTCCGGGCAAGGCCAATGGGCGTGTGGAGCTGACGAACCCCTTCCAGGGATCTCCTGCCTCCATTAGTTAACTCATTAGGGGCTTCCCGGGCATTCTCTCCCACGGAGCAGTCTGCCTTTCACCTTGTCCTTTTTGCATTTCACTGGTTATGCATGGTTGACTGAACGTCTCAGTTCTGTAACTGACCATCTCCTCAGAGCTCAGTCTAATTAGTGAGTTCCTTAGGTATGGTTCAGGTTAAGTAGGAGCCTGTTTAATTCCTTTTGGTTACAGCGGTCCCCTGTTATCCCTGGCGAGTACATTCCAAGACTCCGTAGTGGATGCCTGGAACTATAGATAGTAATGAAACCAATGTATACTATGTTTTTTTTCCCCCTATACACACATAGGTTTTCACTTAAAAGAAGCACTTCACAACTTCCCTTTGGCATATCTGCATTGGCAGCATCACTACTCTTGTGCTTTGGGTCATTATTAAGTAAAATAATTGTTACAGGAATGCAAAGCACTGTGATATCGCGGCAGTCGATCTGAGACCCCAGATGCCACTAAGTGACTAACTGGTGGGTAGTGTATCCAGCCTGGATAACAGTGGACGGTGGAACACTTTATCACGCTGCTCTGAGCAATTACAACTTACCGTTTATTTCTTGAATTTTCCGTTTAATAGTTTTGGTTGACTGTGGGTAATTTCAACCGTGGAAAATGAAATCACAAATAAGGGGAGTAGGGTCTACTGTACAGAGTGAATGAGCAAGTACAGTATTCTAGATATAGTAATAAATAATTTAAGGGGAGGATGATCTTAATTTAATATCTGCATGGCCACTGCAAGGAACAATTGGATCAAGAACGTATTTGCTGGGTTTGTATATGAGTCCCCAAATTCATAAATAGGAAGATATTTATAGGACTCTTGGCTTTCTCCTGAACCACATTCAACTTCTGTGAACGTTTTGTCTCTTATTTGATGAGATATTTTTATAACAGTAATGTACTTCTTGAAATCATTTTATAAATTGCTTTTATTTGTATTTATGTATACATATTTTTCTATGTAGAGACCGTATTCCTGGTATAGAATCAGGCCACTAATGAACTAAACTTTTAAAGTCATCTCGAACTTTTTTTCTAGGAAGGTTCATCACTTTCCTTTTAAAT
Source organism: Pteropus vampyrus (assembly GCF_000151845.1). Lineage (NCBI taxonomy): Eukaryota > Metazoa > Chordata > Mammalia > Chiroptera > Pteropodidae > Pteropus > Pteropus vampyrus. The sequence goes on from NW_011888879.1 coordinate 1,828,138, forward strand.
TTCAGTTGTTATTTTTAAACCCCTGAACGAGACATGAGTTTATTCTTGTTAAACAGTACAGACACAGCTAAAGTTCTCCTGGCTTGAAATTTATTTGATTTTGTTAATCGATGTCACTCCAATAATTTTTAATAAAAAAAAACTGTCAAAATAAAGTCTTCTGGACAACCACCCCCAGACCCATTCTTTTCGCTAGAGGTGGCCACTGTTAAAGATTTGGAGTGTATCATCTGAGACCCTTTCTAGGGCCTTATTGGAAGGGCACAGACTCTGGAAGCACTTGCTTGGGTTTGGATTCCAATCTTGTCACTAGCTGAGTGATTTGGGCAAGGTACTTAACTCTATGCCTCAGTTTCCTCCCCTGCAAAAATCGGGACAATAATAATACCTGTTTTCTAGGATTTTTGTAGTATTAAAAGAGTTAATTTATGTAAAGCACTTACAACGATATCTGTCAAAGTAATTGATTTATGTATTTATACATAGTTTAGAAAATTATAATGTTTTATATACATGGTACCATATTATATATACATTTCTATAACTTACTTTTTAGAAACTTTTCATATT
>NW_011888879.1:1829477-1846356 GCF_000151845.1 Pteropus vampyrus
TTTGGAGTGTATCATCTGAGACCCTTTCTAGGGCCTTATTGGAAGGGCACAGACTCTGGAAGCACTTGCTTGGGTTTGGATTCCAATCTTGTCACCAGCTGAGTGATTTGGGCAAGGGACTTAACTCTAGGCCTCAGTTTCCTCCCCTGCAAAAATCGGGACAATAATAATACCTATTTCCTAGGATTTTTGTAGTATTAAAAGAGTTAATTTGTGTAAAGCACTTACAACGATATCTGCCAAAGTAATTGATCAAAAGTGTTACATTTATGTATTTATACATAGTCTAGAAAATTATAATGTTTTATATAATGGTGCTATATTATATATACATTTCTATAACTTACTTTTTAGAAACTTTTCATATTAGCACAATTAAATATAACATCACTTCTTTTTTTAACCGCCGCATAGTTTTTCATTGTATGTACATAGCAAAATTTACTTGGCATCGCCTATTGATGGATAATCATATTACTTTCAATTCGTTGCTCTTGCTAACAAAGCTGTAATGAATACCCTTGTTAAGTGCCTCCTTTTGCATGTGTATGTTATTGTGTTTCTCGGGCAAATACTGAGATCTGGAATTACTGGGTTATAGGCTATACGTATTGTTGGTATTGTCGTGGTGTGTGTGTTTGCTCTTTTGGATATTAATAGGCTTGCTTTTATGCTGACCTACACATTTACCTTGACTGGTATTGTTTATTTCTTCTCGTACTTCTGTGCTTCCACACAGACGTGTGGGATCGTCTTTAGCACGAAGAACTTCCTTTAGTGTAGTCCAGAAGTGCTCTTGGTGAATTTACTTGGCTTTTCTCAGCTCTGGCTTATTTGAGAACATTTCTTTTTGCCTTCATTTTTTCTTAAGATGTTTATTTTGAGATCTTTATGGATTCACATGTAGTCGTAAGAAATAGTACAGTGGGATCCTGTGTACCATTTACTCAGTTTCCACCGCTAGTAAAACTATGATACTGAAGCCTGAGATTTCCACGAGGATCCACTAGCAAGGATGTGAAGTATACGACTCATGGGAGTGTACACTGGCACAGCCACTTAAGAGGACTTCTGTCCCATAGTCGTCAGTCACTGTGGCAACGGTTAATGCTATTCTGTTTCCTCTATCCATGAGCTAGAAAAAGATGAAGTCAGAGAGGTAACAGGAGGCTAGACTGTGTAGGCCCTTGTGAGCCATTTAAGCCACCACAGGCCATTGTAATCAGTGATAACATAAATAATCAACATTATAAATGGGTGTTGATTTGGGGGCACACCTACCGAAATAATTATATTGATTTTTTTTCCTTTACTATATTAACGCAATGGGTAACATTAATAAATATTTAAAGCTTGAGCCATTTGTACATTTATAGGATAAAATTATCTTGATTATGACTCATTATTTTTAATATGCTGCTAATAAATTGCTAATATTTTATTTAGGCCTTTTGTACATCTGTTCACAGGTGACATTGGCTTAGAATTTTATTTTCTTGTGTTGGACTTGTCCATTTTTGGTATCAGAGTTACATTAGCTTTATAAAATGAGTTTATTAGCTCTCCATTTTTTTTCCATGTTATACAGTATTTGGTATAAATTGGGTGTTTTCTGTTCTTCGAATGTTTGGTAGAATTTTTCCAAAGGTTATCAGTTTATTGATGTTTATATTTCTTCTTGAGACTGTTATAATTTATGGTTTCCTATATAATCATTATTTTTAATGTACATTTCCAATTTATTGGCATAACATTGTACATAGTATTCTCTTGTAATTAAAAAATTATAGCCATAGCTAAATATCTTTTTCCATTCATTTGTAGTTTTCCTTCTTTTCTTGGTCAGACTCAACCAATTTACTTTTTTTGCTTTTTTCAAAGACTTAGCTCTTAGTTTTATTGATCAATGTTTTTTTTTAATATTATCTTTCATTAATTTATGGATTTATCTTAATTTTTCTGCTTTATCTGGTTTATTTATTTTTTCTTTTTTAGATTTCTAATTAGTTTATCAAAAATTTTATTGTCTATCAAATGCATTAAGGCAATTTCTTAATTCATTTAGAATACATGCCACTGGTTTCCTTATGTCGCGCTTTATTTGTTCATTTCTAAATAGTTTGATACTTGTACATTATTTCTTCAAGTTAAGATTTTTTTCAGAAATGTATTTTAATTATTGGCTGGATTTTTTGGGGGGTGTGCCACCTACTTCTTCCTTCAGATTCAAGACATTCTCTCAAGTGCAGGGAATGTGGCCGCCAATGGGTCACAGCTGAGTCTTTCTTCAGCTATCACCTTCAGCCAAAGGTAGGTGCTCATCAAAGTCACACCCCTACTTGGGTTTCCAGGACAGCTCGTATCCAGTGACTTGCTGATGAGGGCTACGAAGGCCTGAATTTCTTGCCTCGATTTGGTATGACTTTGAGGTGCAGTCTCAGATCCAGAATTCTCTGTAAGACTGGCTGAGACCTGTGTTATCACTGCAGTGCTTCTCCCTCCTCCCAGTCCTGCCTCCCTCAGCCTCCCACAGGGATGGCTCTGAGAATACTGCTCAGAACTCTCCCGCACACAGATATCCACCTCAGAGCCTGTTTCCTGGGGAGCCTGATCTCCGACAGGACTATCTCCAGGTTGCTATTTCTAATATAATTTACATTAATGAACATTTTTTCTCATGCATATGTATGAGAGTTTCTATACCTGAAAGTGGAATCACCAGGTTAAAGGAATATGCGTCTTGAACTTCACCGGATATTGCTAACTAGTTCTCTGAAATGGCTCTGCCAGTTGACCCTCCCACGAGTCATGTACTTCACACCCTGGCTAATACTTTATATTGCCATCTTTTTATTATAGGTCACTCTATTTGTATCTCTCATAGATAGATTATAGGTAGTTAATGAAAAAAAATTGATTAGCGAATCTCCAGCTTTTAATAGGTTAATTCTAGCTCTTCACTTTCATTAATAATATCATATTAGTTCAAGAGATATAGGTAATAGACATAGATAGTTCCAAATATAGAACCAGGAGTCAGGAAACCTAAATTCTAATCCCTATTTTGCCCAGATCAACTCTATGGCCTAGAGTCAGCTATTCATCTTCTTTGGACATCGTTTTTCTCTGTTAAATGTGGAAGTTGGATGAAGAGAATCTCGTAGGCCCCATCTGCTCTGACAGCAAATGGTCCCTCGAGTTCAATCCCTACGCCTCCTTCCACCACCATCTTCACCCACCACTGGCAACACTGCAGACTTAGGGACTATCCTCTCTCCTCTTAGAAGAAATCTTTTGCTTTTCGTGATGATCAGGGGGGTGGGGTCAGGCTTAAGGTAGGAAGATGCCCAGAAATTGGAGTGAGGAGGGCAGAGTGGGTGTCTCCCCTCTCTTTGCTATTGCACTCCCCCCGCCTCCCACCCAGCTCTAATTCTGACCCCCACTTACTGATCTGGAGATGGCGGTCAATGCTCGTTCTTTTTTAATGGTTCTTACTTCGTTCTACTTTGAGATAACTTACAAACTAAGTAACAAAGATCTGATCCTTTAAAAGGTAAGGTTTTATATGGATCAATATTTCTTGAAATAGTACTTAGTGCTGCTATTTTGGTAACTGTGGGATAAAAGCTGAAGAAGACCGTCTTTCTTCTCAAAGCACACGGTCTGATGGCAAGATCAGGTGCATGCTGAGTGCTCTAGGTGTGGCCAGGAATGAAGGCTTGTCAGTCCTGCGGTTGCCAAAGGCTTATTGGTCCTTACAGAGGAGATGGAGTTTGAGGTGGCACCAGAAAAATGGCGAAGAGAAAGAAGGGACTAGTCAATGGGATCTATTCTGCTTCTGAGTGTACGTCTTTCATGCTTCTGAATCATGTGGAAAAATGAATAGAAGCTAAAATTACAGTCAGCTTTTCAGATGCTTTAAGGCCCGTGGATTCTGCTCTAGATAAGCCCTAGTGTCACCCTTACGTATCTTTATCATCAGCAACACTTTTTATGGTTCATAGTCTTAGGATCCTTCCTTCTATGGTTTCGGAGTAGAGATAAAAATGTAAGGGGGCGCTTCTGAAGGGGTTCTCGTTTTCTCTGACAGGCAGGTCAGGGGTTTCATAGGAGAAGATGCCCAGTCGTGAAAAATAGATGGCTACATGTCCTGTCTACAGGACAGGACACAGATTTAACAGAAGGCAGGCCCAAGAGCCTTAAGGAAATGAACCCTAAACTATCTTTTTTTCTACTAGTCTCTTTTAGACTTTCGTTTTTACTTTTGTGTGCTTGAGTGTGAAATTTCATATTGGCAGCAGAATTGATCACCTCCAGGCAGGTGTCCATGTGCCTAGAGCCCATGATAAAGGGGCAGAAGGAGGAAGTGGAGATACTGGGAATTGACGAAGGAACATATGGAAAGAATCAATACAAATTATACCAACCGAATTGGAATTTCAGTGACAAAGCAATGTTTAATCAAAATGGCTGGTCAGTTTTCATCTCTGATGGAAATGTCATCCAACAGTTACACTTCTGGGAATAATGCCACAAACAATTATAGAAAATTGACTTTATACCTGAATTTCCAAATGCGAAGGAAAAGTTCCAGGCGCCCGAATTCTCAAGCACAAAAATACCCAGGTGAAATGATCTGGAACAAGGTATCAGCAAATTGTGTTCTTTGAAGCAGTACATCAACATGTGCGAGATGGAACCCAAGCGGAGTGACCAGTCTGGATGGGGTTCATCAGGGAAGATTTACATGTTTTTAGGCAAACGAAGACCTAGAGGTTGAGACAACGGGTTGAAGACAAAGGGTAAATTCCAAGGGGTGGCGTCCGCTCTCTTTGGTGGTGGTTTTGGATCATGGAGATCCCAGCTGATCATCTTCCCATCTCCATCCACCCGTGTTCCCATAGCCTGAAGGTTGCAGGGGGAGAGGTTTATTCCAGGTTATTCTTCTCTGGAGCCCAACTTCATGTGAGTTGGAGAACAAAGCCTCTTGGTGTCCTCTTTAGCATTCGTTTCTCCAAAGGTTTATATTTCATTCCCAGCATTAACATATCAATGCCACCAACATGCATACGTTTTCGTTAAATTGCTTTCAGTTGGAAGAGCTAACATGCCCTTCTAAGGCCATTAAATGTGAACAATTATGAAGAAAGAGAACATACAATTTATTCTCTCTTTCAAGACCTCAGGCTGGATTACCTTGTTCTCCTAACAGGTGAAAGTCCTTTCACCCAATATATTAGACATGGATAAATTGCTTCTATTTCAGGCTATTTTGAATGCCTTTCCTCTCTGTTACCTTTCCCATTCATTTGTATTTGGGGCGTAATGTTAACTCTCGATCATAGACACTAAACGGGGGGAACTGTATCACAAGTAATAGGAAATGGAAGATAATCCAAAAGATGTTTTCATTTGGCTTTGAAATATCCATATATACTTACCTTTGAATGTGGCGATGTTTGACATTCCAGAAATTTATTTCAAACTAAATGAGGAAGCCAGACTGGGAAGACTTCATGCTCCTGGTACTAAGAGGCTATGTCCAATTTCTCTTCCTGCCAACCTCAATTAATTCCACCGTGCAACTCACTTCAAGCCGTGGAAAAGCATGAAGGATTCTCAGACTCATTGACATTTTACTTTTAGCCAAACCTGTGCTGAAGCAGGGAAGGAGTTAAACAGGCCAGTTTCAGTAGGTTTTCGGAAGTAAACAGACTTGAGCAATCAACAGAACCGTGGTTAATACAAATGTAAGAATTAATCCATAAAGAGCCTATGTCTGAGGTTCCAACAGAGCAACTTTCCAAATATAGAAAGAATTAATCCAGATCAGTACATTCGAGTTTATTATGCAACAGACACGCCGATTATTCTAGTGGATATAAGATTAAAAAACCAACAAGCAAACATCTATTGTGCCTATAAAGACTTAAATGACCTAGCCCATGCCTATCTCGTTATCCTAATCTGTCCCTCGCTGCCTCTTGCTGGCTATGTGCCAGCTCTACCCGTCCTCGTGTTTTCTTGAACATGCCAGGTCTTTCTGGAGTTAGAGCCTTTGTTCTTTTGTTTCTGTTGCCTCTGCCTGGAGTCCTTCTAGATCCTTCTCTTCCCATGGCCCTCAGCTCTAGTAGCCCCACCTCAGAGAGGCCTTCCTCAGCCTTCTATTCTCAAATTCATCCCCTTTTGTGTTTTTCTGTCTTAGAAGCCTCTCCCTTTTGTGTCAGTGTGTTTGTGTCCTTTACTAGAATGGAAGCAACCTGTGGGTAGGGACTTTCTTGCTCAATGTTGCTACTCCAGCTCCGAGCTCAGAGCCTGGTTCACGGAGATGCACAACATGTATTTTTGAGTCAGTCAGTCAAAGCTGAATAAGATCTGATGTGAAAGAGCTCACAGTCTAGTTCTGAGTGGTAGTAAATTTGAAAACAGTAATTACTGTCAGTTACTTCAAACGTTACTGTCAGCTTCAATTTTTTTAATAGCATGACCAATTTTCAGGATTTTAAAAAATTACATTTTTTGGTCTAGAAAGATTCAAATCTTTTTTTGTTTATATTCCCACCTACCACTCTCTCTCTACTACTGACTTATTTTGAAGCAAATTACAGACATCACAATATAGGTAATAGACATAGATAGTTCAAAATATAGAACCAGGAGTCAGGAAACCTAAATTCTAATCCCTATTTTGCCCAGATCAACTCTATGGCCTAGAGTCAGCTATTCATCTTCTTTGGACATCGTTTTTCTCTGTTAAATGTGGAAGTTGGATGAAGAGAATCTCCTAGGCCCCATCTGCTCTGACAGCAAATGGTCCCTCGAGTTCAATCCCTATGCCTCCTTCCACCACCATCTTCACCCACCACTGGCAACACTGCAGACCTTAGGGACTATCCTCTCTCCTCTTAGAAGAAATCTTTTGCTTTTCGTGATGATCAGGGGGGTGGGGTCAGGCTTAAGGTAGGAAGATGCCCAGAAATTGGAGTGAGGAGGGCAGGGTGGGTGTCTCCCCTCTCTTTGCTATTGCACTCCCCCCGCCTCCCACCCAGCTCTAATTCTGACCCCCACTTACTGATCTGGAGATGGCGGTCAATGCTCGTTCTTTTTTAATGGTTCTTACTTCGTTCTACTTTGAGATAACTTACAAACTAAGTAACAAAGATCTGATCCTTTAAAAGGTAAGGTTTTATATGGATCAATATTTCTTGAAATAGTACTTAGTGCTGCTATTTTGGTAACTGTGGGATAAAAGCTGAAGAAGACCGTCTTTCTTCTCAAAGCACACGGTCTGATGGCAAGATCAGGTGCATGCTGAGTGCTCTAGGTGTGGCCAGGAATGAAGGCTTGTCAGTCCTGCGGTTGCCAAAGGCTTATTGGTCCTTACAGAGGAGATGGAGTTTGAGGTGGCACCAGAAAAATGGCGAAGAGAAAGAAGGGACTAGTCAATGGGATCTATTCTGCTTCTGAGTGTACGTCTTTCATGCTTCTGAATCATGTGGAAAAATGAATAGAAGCTAAAATTACAGTCAGCTTTTCAGATGCTTTAAGGCCCGTGGATTCTGCTCTAGATAAGCCCTAGTGTCACCCTTACGTATCTTTATCATCAGCAACACTTTTTATGGTTCATAGTCTTAGGATCCTTCCTTCTATGGTTTCGGAGTAGAGATAAAAATGTAAGGGGGCGCTTCTGAAGGGGTTCTAGTTTTCTCTGACAGGCAGGTCAGGGGTTTCATAGGAGAAGATGCCCAGTCGTGAAAAATAGATGGCTACATGTCCTGTCTACAGGACAGGACACAGATTTAACAGAAGGCAGGCCCAAGAGCCTTAAGGAAATGAACCCTAAACTATCTTTTTTTCTACTAGTCTCTTTTAGACTTTCGTTTTTACTTTTGTGTGCTTGAGTGTGAAATTTCATATTGGCAGCAGAATTGATCACCTCCAGGCAGGTGTCCATGTGCCTAGAGCCCATGATAAAGGGGCAGAAGGAGGAAGTGGAGATACTGGGAATTGACGAAGGAACATATGGAAAGAATCAATACAAATTATACCAACCGAATTGGAATTTCAGTGACAAAGCAATGTTTAATCAAAATGGCTGGTCAGTTTTCATCTCTGATGGAAATGTCATCCAACAGTTACACTTCTGGGAATAATGCCACAAACAATTATAGAAAATTGACTTTATACCTGAATTTCCAAATGCGAAGGAAAAGTTCCAGGCGCCCGAATTCTCAAGCACAAAAATACCCAGGTGAAATGATCTGGAACAAGGTATCAGCAAATTGTGTTCTTTGAAGCAGTACATCAACATGTGCGAGATGGAACCCAAGCGGAGTGACCAGTCTGGATGGGGTTCATCAGGGAAGATTTACATGTTTTTAGGCAAACGAAGACCTAGAGGTTGAGACAACGGGTTGAAGACAAAGGGTAAATTCCAAGGGGTGGCGTCCGCTCTCTTTGGTGGTGGTTTTGGATCATGGAGATCCCAGCTGATCATCTTCCCATCTCCATCCACCCGTGTTCCCATAGCCTGAAGGTTGCAGGGGGAGAGGTTTATTCCAGGTTATTCTTCTCTGGAGCCCAACTTCATGTGAGTTGGAGAACAAAGCCTCTTGGTGTCCTCTTTAGCATTCGTTTCTCCAAAGGTTTATATTTCATTCCCAGCATTAACATATCAATGCCACCAACATGCATACGTTTTCGTTAAATTGCTTTCAGTTGGAAGAGCTAACATGCCCTTCTAAGGCCATTAAATGTGAACAATTATGAAGAAAGAGAACATACAATTTATTCTCTCTTTCAAGACCTCAGGCTGGATTACCTTGTTCTCCTAACAGGTGAAAGTCCTTTCACCCAATATATTAGACATGGATAAATTGCTTCTATTTCAGGCTATTTTGAATGCCTTTCCTCTCTGTTACCTTTCCCATTCATTTGTATTTGGGGCGTAATGTTAACTCTCGATCATAGACACTAAACGGGGGGAACTGTATCACAAGTAATAGGAAATGGAAGATAATCCAAAAGATGTTTTCATTTGGCTTTGAAATATCCATATATACTTACCTTTGAATGTGGCGATGTTTGACATTCCAGAAATTTATTTCAAACTAAATGAGGAAGCCAGACTGGGAAGACTTCATGCTCCTGGTACTAAGAGGCTATGTCCAATTTCTCTTCCTGCCAACCTCAATTAATTCCACCGTGCAACTCACTTCAAGCCGTGGAAAAGCATGAAGGATTCTCAGACTCATTGACATTTTACTTTTAGCCAAACCTGTGCTGAAGCAGGGAAGGAGTTAAACAGGCCAGTTTCAGTAGGTTTTCGGAAGTAAACAGACTTGAGCAATCAACAGAACCGTGGTTAATACAAATGTAAGAATTAATCCATAAAGAGCCTATGTCTGAGGTTCCAACAGAGCAACTTTCCAAATATAGAAAGAATTAATCCAGATCAGTACATTCGAGTTTATTATGCAACAGACACGCCGATTATTCTAGTGGATATAAGATTAAAAAACCAACAAGCAAACATCTATTGTGCCTATAAAGACTTAAATGACCTAGCCCATGCCTATCTCGTTATCCTAATCTGTCCCTCGCTGCCTCTTGCTGGCTATGTGCCAGCTCTACCCGTCCTCGTGTTTTCTTGAACATGCCAGGTCTTTCTGGAGTTAGAGCCTTTGTTCTTTTGTTTCTGTTGCCTCTGCCTGGAGTCCTTCTAGATCCTTCTCTTCCCATGGCCCTCAGCTCTAGTAGCCCCACCTCAGAGAGGCCTTCCTCAGCCTTCTATTCTCAAATTCATCCCCTTTTGTGTTTTCCTGTCTTAGAAGCCTCTCCCTTTTGTGTCAGTGTGTTTGTGTCCTTTACTAGAATGGAAGCAACCTGTGGGTAGGGACTTTCTTGCTCAATGTTGCTACTCCAGCTCCGAGCTCAGAGCCTGGTTCACGGAGATGCACAACATGTATTTTTGAGTCAGTCAGTCAAAGCTGAATAAGATCTGATGTGAAAGAGCTCACAGTCTAGTTCTGAGTGGTAGTAAATTTGAAAACAGTAATTACTGTCAGTTACTTCAAACGTTACTGTCAGCTTCAATTTTTTTAATAGCATGACCAATTTTCAGGATTTTAAAAAATTACATTTTTTGGTCTAGAAAGATTCAAATCTTTTTTTGTTTATATTCCCACCTACCACTCTCTCTCTACTACTGACTTATTTTGAAGCAAATTACAGACATCACACAAGGACCAGGATTGGGGGGATGCAAGTGAAGAGTCTAGGGTGCAGTGTCATGGAGGACCTTGACCTAGCTGCTGACTGAGCCTTTGCATTACCAGAGGACCTGACCCCAGCTGGTACTGCATCATATCATTTCCCCAGTAAGTATTTCTGTATATATGTGTCTGTATAAGACAAAACTTCTTTCATTAAAAACACAAATACACACATAACGACATTACCATTATCACACTTGAAAATAATAATTCCTTAATATCATCAGATGTCTAGTTTGTGTTCAAATTTTCCTAATTATTTATTTGTTTAGTTTGTTGAAGAATTCAAACGAAGTCCACGCTTGGTCGATATGGCTCAAAGCAAGTCCCTTTCAATCCATTGGTTTCCCATTTCTCCTTTTGTAATTATTTTTGTTTTGGATCTTCCTTGTGATTTATGGGTTAAAGAAAAGCAGGTGCTTTGTCCTGTAAAGTTTTCTACATTTTTAATTTTGCTAGATGCAACTGTGTGATATCATTGAACACGTTTTTCTGCCTCCAATATTTCTGTAGACTGGCAGTTAAATCCAATGGCTTGGTGAGTGTCTTAGTTCAAGGTGCTATAACAAAGTGCCATAGACTGGGTGGCTTATAAACAAGAGGCATTTATTTCTCACAGTTCTGGAGGCTGGAACTGTGAGATCGGGGCACCAGCACGACTGGGTCCCGGTGAAGGCCCTCTGCTGAATTGAAGACTGCCGACTGTTTGCTTTATCCTCACGTGGCAGAAAGAGCTGGCTGGCTCTCTGGCCTCTTCTTAGAGGGGCACTAATTCCATCCATGACAACTCCACTCTCCCAACCTAAATGCCTCCCAAACACCATCGCATTGGGGATTAGGATTTCAACACATGAATTTTGGAGGGACACAAACATTCAGTCCATTGCAACGAGATTCAGTGTTTTTGCAAGGGTACGTCATAGATGATGTCCTCCTATACCTCCACCCAGAGCACACGATGTCTGATCATCTTTCTCTTTGTGATGTCAGTAAACTTTGAAAATCATTGCTTAGATTCATTACTTATTAGAGTTATAAAATGATGACATTCAAATTTTACTATCCTTCCTTTATTCGACAACTGCAATATGTCTAGAAAGAGGAACATCTCAACTATTTGTTTACTTTGAGGTGCAGTGCTTACAGAAAAAGGCAGATAAATTCTTGATTCTTTCTCTTTATGTACTGGTTTTCAGAGTGTTGAGATGATTTTGTTTTATTCTCCAGAGGTGACCCATGAGGCAGCGGTGGTGCTGTTTTGCATCATCAGGAAATGATGGATTTATAATATGTTTGGTGTATTTCAGTAAAGTTCCAGCTTTTTGCCATTGGATCCCCTTTAAGTCAGCACTGAATCCTTTTGACAAGACTGGTAGTCCTGCTGGTTGCCTAGGCTCATCTTGTATATTTTGTACCCCAGACCTAGAATTGGCCATTGCACTAAGGAGCCTGGATTTCCTTTAGTGGAGAATTATATTGAGGGAACACCATCTGAATCTAAAAATATTTAAATCCAGGACCCCAAATGTCTGCTTCTATTGTTAATATATGTGTTCGTTAAAGGAGTATATTTAACAATTTTTGATAGTCCGATGGAACCAGTGGGAGGGAAGCCAGTTAGGATTGAGGTCAGTGGAAGAAGAAATAGGGAGAATGAAAATATCTCTTCCAATTCCTCCCTTCGCTTCCTCCCGTCTTTCCTACCCTGTCATTAGCCTACCCCAAATCTCTGAGCATCACGAGAAGCCAAACATTTCCTTTTTCTAAATGGAAAATTGATACTAGTTGGGGTAGGAATGGAGTTGAGTGTAGAGAATTGATCAAAGGACCATTGAGAGGAAAATTCCATTTTTCCTTTTGAAAAACAAAGCCGTGTTTTCTATTTCTACTTCTGTGTCTCCATTTCTCTTTTGAATTATGGATGGCATTCTTTTGTGTTTGATATCAAAGAAGGAAAGTAAAAGTTTGATTTCAAGAATCAGAAACTTGCAGAGACAGTGAGGGGTCACACTAGGTTTTCTCAGGGCCCCCCCAGGGCACAGGAGATGGAAGCCACAGCAATAGTTCTTCATTTAGACCCGGAGCTGGAGATGGGTTTCCAATGGGTCCAGAAGAACCTGGGTCTCTAACATTGCCTCTGCTCTGTGAGTGTGTCTGTACCGCCATAGCTGTACATCCCAATCACTAGGATGTCGTTGCCCCTGGGGTCAGAAGCAATGTTTCAGAAGGGCAGAAAATAGCCACTCTTCAAGCTACCTGAAATGATTTTTGTTGTTATTGTTTCAAGCAAAAGCCATAATAGCATTTCGGAACGTGGAGTGGTTGCTTCCTTTATTGTTACCTGATATTTCTTAGTTTATCTTTTTTTTTCCAGGATGCTTTTCAACAAAACTTATTGTTCAGGGGGAGACACAATTGAAATCAATTGCTAATTAAATTTGTGTCTAAATTAATAAGTCACAACTATTCAGATCATATCTGTCTGAATAATTTCTATTATGGTGAACATAATTGTTAGATTCAGCATTTAATGAACCATATTGTTAGGTAAAATTCTTATGACAATTGAGACTAATAGAATATATTAACCTTTATTCTTCCCGGCTTGACATTACATTGGGCCATGTTAATATGGAAGCACCTGGAGGAGTTTCATCATTAAGTAGCCATTGTGACTCCGCTGGCCTTCTGATGGAGCCCGTGAGGCTTTGGGAAATTAGTAGTCTGATGTTTGCCAATGGTGTCCTTATCTACAATCACTTTTTAGGGCATTTGGTTCTGTGTGTGTGTGTGTGTGTGTGTGTGTGTGTGTGTGTGTGTGTGTCTTCATGAGATGAAACCTATACTATAGAAGAAATAAACATGACTCCTTTCCTAAGGGAACATATAGTCTAATGGAAACAAAACAAAACAAAACAAAACAGAAGAGCTTTACAGGAAAGTATAAGGACACCCATTCCAAAGAAATCCAAGTATATTTAACTAGAAGTAGTTGGATGGACTTTTCTCAAGATGTGGCTCTGAAGTTCTGTGATATCTTTCTTAGAAAATATATCAGAAGTTATGCACCTTCTTGAATGTTATCTCCTTCAAAATGTCATCATGGCTATGTGTACCTCTTCCCCTAATGAACTATGCTTTGGGGGATGTCTTCAGAGTTTTCACTGCCTGGGATGGAACATCTGTTCTGCTTTTGTAACTAGGAAAATGACCCTGCTTCACAGAACCAAGAAATATTGAGCAATGTTACAGTTTCAGGTAGAGACCAGCCTCCCTTGTTTACCTGTGACACCAATTGGCCTGGCAGTGCCAACGGGCAGTGCCAACAAATCTCTCATTGATAACTGACATACAGATCAGCACTCTGTGCAGAATCCTCTATCACTAAATAATGGTCAGGGGCCTTTCGAATTAACCATAAAACTGGTTTTTGGTTTTGCAATCACCATAAAATAGACCCCAATAAACTGTAGAAGGCACAAAGTCACTTCCTTCCTCTCTAATTGCTGACCTCCCTTTCTTTCCTATGAAAGGGGCTGGGACGAAGTGGCTGTACGTGAGAACATCACTGTGTACCAGTGACTGTCTATTGGAGTCACCACAAGTTGGCACCCAGTTCCGCCTCTTCATTGTTTTGTTCAGAGTAATTGACCTCTTTAAGGGACATGGAGTTAGGGTTATTACTTTTGCTTTAAGCAAATTCCTAAGAGGAAAACTAAACCCCAGTGCTCCATAATGAAAGGAGGGGGAGAACGAATCCCTGGCCCCAAGAGTTACTCCCTCTCACCCGCAAGCCCACAGGTCTGGGGCTGTGTCCCAAGGCCATATTTGACTTAGATGTACCACTCAGGACTTTTATCCATTGATACCATTTGACTATTTTACGCTATGGTCTAAAAAAAATCATAATCTTCCCAAAGTTGAGGCATTGGACAGGATTTAGCAGAAAGGAGTGGGAAGAACATTTCAGAAGGGAGGCCTAGAACTGGATCTGCCTGAGTGCAGAGCGAGGGAGGGAGTGACCCCAGGTGTGTCCCGAGGTCCCCAGGCTGCTGCCATCCCGCACTTCCTTTCCCTCTTTAAGGCAGACTGAGGAGAGACCCAGGCTGCTTCTCCAAAGTTGATCTTCCGGGCTGTTCCCTCCCCTCCCTCTCCTATCCCTTATTCTCCTTCCAAGCAGTCTGTCCCCAGGCTACTGACTGGTTTTAGCCCAACTGTTACTGGGCTCGGGGTAGATGGAGCAACTGCTCCCATCCGTTTGCCTGTGGGTGTTCAGCGCATGTCAGTCATTAGCAGGGCTCTCCTTGGCCAGTGCCCAGTCCCCAACAGGGCTGAGCGTGGAGACAGCCAGCAGAAGGGACCCGGAGCTTGTGGGGAACAGGTGCTCTAATCCCTTTCTGAAGGTGGCTTCTGAGAGTGGGCACTAGCATATTTCATGTGGTGATTGTGGGAGTGGGAGAAGGATGGAGACAGATCTATTCCTGAAAATAGTGCGTGCGGGCTTGAAGATGACTTTCTCCTGGCTGCTCTTTCAAAGCCATCAGAAATGGCATGTGGAAAAATGAGGTGTAATTTATCGAACAGGCTGAAGGGGACCTTTCCAGGACACAGTAGGCATTTCTGTTTCGGCGACGAAATATTTAGTTTTGAAATTATTAAACAACATCCTCATCTTCTTGGCGATTTCGTCCTTTTGGTAATCAGAGCAGAACGTGTATGTATTTGTGTCTACAAATTACTTTGGACAATGCATATTATTTACTTGTTCTGGAGAGGCTCTTAGGCTCTGTTGTCTAAAGAGGAAATTTGGATCTAATAAAATGGTACTATTATGGATTCTCAGACAAATAATAACAGAGGGTAATACTTTTAAAAATACAAATTTTTTTTAAAAAGGTCATTTTGGTTAGACATCAGGACAAAATTCAGTATAAACCTCTACAACTCATTTCTTTCTTCCCTCATTCTCTCCCTTTTAATGTCGTCGAGGCAGGTCCCTGGATACAAGAGAAAGTTTCTTCTCGGGCTCTGAGAAACAGCTGAGGGTTCTCAGCCTCATCAGCAAAAATGTCTCCTGTACCTGGGGTCCCCAGCAGCTGTGAGGAGGAGCAGTTGGATATGTTCTGAGCATTGATTCCGGATGTATTCAATCTGGCAGAGGGCGTGATTAGAAGGAGAGGTGTCTGACTGGCCATTTTACTGGGGATACCCTGGGCAAGCACAGGTCACGTCATCTTGGCTGAACTCGTTAGCTTGGCTCTGTAGGGGCCTCCGAAGCAGGCATGTGGCACCTTTGTGTTGGAGAACATTTCTGCCATGGGGCCCATGTCACCACTCACAATCTTTGGGGCCATTTTTCAAATATAGTCACCGATCTACCTTGGGGATCTCGAATCTTTAATTTTCTTTGCTCATATCCTCTTTCGGAAGTTTGTTAACTAAGAGGGGCTTTAGGGCCCCCATGACATCTAATCTCTTTTCTTCCTTTGACCTCCTATAGTACTGAATCTCCTACAGCTTGGTTAGGTACCGTGCCCGGATGTTGTCTTCTCTAAACCTCAGTTTTGTCACCTATAAAATAAGCAGAGGCAGCCTTTCTCTTCCCCAGAGAGCTTACGTAACGTTTCAGTGGGTGGAACATGTACTGGTAGAGCCGCTTTGCTGGACAGTGAGGACCCCATTGGCCCCTGTTCCCTGCTTCCCCGTCAGTCCCTTTGGGGGTCCCCAAAGCCCACAGGAACATGCAGGTCCAGGGTTCCACGGGTCACTGCGTCCCCAGGACTGGAAGACTGCTAAGTCTTTCCAGCTTTAAAGCTTGGCAGTTCTAGGTGTTTCTTGGGTAAATGGCCATCTCTGGCCTCCAGTGATGGCTTTGATGGATATGACAGGAAAAAGGAAGGTGAGGCCATTGGCTTTTGCCCCCTTGTTCATTTGCCTTTTTCAGATGGAAAGGTTTCAAAATTTGGGGTCTCCTAAGTCAGTCTCTCGGAAGTGCACGCTTGGGGGATCTCCTACATGGCATAATTCCAGTGGATTTGGGGTGTCCCAGGGCAATGCTCACATGTTTCCTGTGGAGGAACCAAGGCCTATATCTGTGCCTTATGTCCGCGGAGCACTGGTGCGGGGGTGTGACTGGTCTGCTTTGAGGGGTGTCAGGAGCTAAAAGAGAGGCCCCCTGGAAACACCCAGCAAAGGGCCAGGCCTCACTTTCTGGAAACTTCCCCAGTTATAACTCTCGGGCATCCTTCTCGGAGGACCAGAGAGGTCAGTATTCACTGTGAGGGTCTTGGCTGGGCTTGGCCTCTTCTACCACCTCTCAGCCTCTCTCCTCTGGTCACATGACTGGCTGGCTGCTTTCTTCTGCAGCCCTCGGTTTCCTGAATGATAACGAATGAGAAAACCAATCTGTCCCACACAGGTAATCTTCGCCATCTTAATATTTGTTAAGCTTTTTGATTTACTGAAGAGTTAAAGTCACGTCAGGCCACAAAATTGCCCATTAGATCTGCTTCATGAAACACTGAGTGAGTGGTTTAACTCATTTATTTCGCCATCTCTAAACCAATGTAGCAGAAGAATTGGACCTCCCCTTTATAAATCTTCCC
>NW_011888879.1:1849256-1853488 GCF_000151845.1 Pteropus vampyrus
GGCATCCTTCTCGGAGGACCAGAGAGGTCAGTATTCACTGTGAGGGTCTTGGCTGGGCTTGGCCTCTTCTACCACCTCTCAGCCTCTCTCCTCTGGTCACATGACTGGCTGGCTGCTTTCTTCTGCAGCCCTCGGTTTCCTGAATGATAACGAATGAGAAAACCAATCTGTCCCACACAGGTAATCTTCGCCATCTTAATATTTGTTAAGCTTTTTGATTTACTGAAGAGTTAAAGTCACGTCAGGCCACAAAATTGCCCATTAGATCTGCTTCATGAAACACTGAGTGAGTGGTTTAACTCATTTATTTCGCCATCTCTAAACCAATGTAGCAGAAGAATTGGACCTCCCCTTTATAAATCTTCCCATTTATTTCTGACTTGGGTTTATGGGAAGGTGCAGACCCAGTCTGTTCCAGGGTTTTACGTATGGCCGTGGAAACCTGACATGCGCTGCTCATAAGAGTGAGCAGACCCAGCTCACACATGTTAAATTAGCCAGAGAAAATTTTCATCTGGGAAGCCTGAGGCACATGCTCTGCTGGTAGGACTTCCCTCTGGCATTTGACACTCACCAGTTTCCTACCTGCCTCTCTCCTCTGTCTCTCCTATGTTCTTTTCCTCATTTGCCTCTTTCACTCCAGAACTAATTTGAAGGGAAGTTAAACCAGCAGAGGATTTATAGAGAATTGCAGGTTGCTCTGAAAGAGAGGGTTGAGAGGCTGTGATTTGAGGCTTGTGTAAATCAGGCCAGGAAGAACCCAGGCTGTGGCTTTTCTCCATTCAGTTCGGTCTCTCATTCCTCCTCAGAAGGGGACAGCCCAATGAGGGACACGATTGCCTTGGGCATCTCGGCAGCCCTGTAGGAGCAGCGTGAGACCTGGCCTGAGGCAAAATCTGAGGGTTGTGCTGAGCGAATCTGCGGGGCTGAGATTGGCAGGTGGGGGCCATTCCCTGGCAGCCCAGCGCCTTCCACATGTGATCTGATATAGGACCAAGACACCAGGCCTTCGTATGTCTATTTTCTAGATATTCCAAGTGTTATTTGTTGTCTAATATATAATCAATTTTTAAAAATGTTCCAAGGATATTTGAAAAGAATTTTAAATATGTGATCCAAAATATATAATGGTTTATATTACAAAGTTAGAAATATATTAAATCAGGTGTGCAATGGCTTCTTCATATCTGTTATATCCTTGTTAATTTTTTATCCTTTGTATCTACTGATTTTTTGAAAGGCAAGTGAAAAGCACTGTTATTGAGGTTTTTTCAGTGCTTTCTTATGTTTCTAATAGATTTTAGTCTATAAATTTCTGATTTTTTGAAAGTATAAATGTTTATGTTTACTATGCATTTTGTTTTCTTTGTGAGTTATCTGTTATCACTATAAAATATTCATCTTTATTTTCTTCAATTTACAGTCACTGCTATATATATATTTTTAAATGCTTTACTTGAAAATTAAAAATAAACAAAAATAAAACTAAAAAGGATAAATAAACCTGGATACTCATCGACCCAAATGAACAAATGTTAACATTTTTTGTGTACTTCAGATTTTTTAAAAATTAATAAACTTATTTTTTAGAGCAGGTTTTAGGTTTATGGCAAAATTGAGCAGAAAGTTCCTGTATTATCCTCCCCGCTAACCCCACCATACACACAGCCTCCCTCACCGACATCTTGCACAGAGTAGAACATTTGCTATAATCAATGAACCAACACTGATACATCGTTCTCACCCAAAGTCCATAGTTTGCATTAGGGTTCATTTTTGGTGTATATTCTATGGGTTTGGATGTATGTATAATGACATGTATCTACCATTACAGTATCACACAAAATTTCACTGCCCTGAAAACCCTCTGTGCTTTGCTTAGTTGTTCCTCCCCTGCCACAGCCCTGGGAACCACGGGTGTTTTTACTGTTTCCATACTTCTACCTTTTACAGAATGTTATATAGTTGGAATCATACAGTACGTAGTTTATTCAGATTTGTTTCTTTCACTTAGTGATAAGCATTTAAGATTCCTTCATGTTTTTTTATGGCTTGATAGCTCATTTGTTTTTAATGCTGAGAAATAATCCACTGCCTGTATGTACCATAGTTTATTTATCTGTTCACCTACTGAAGGACATCTTGGTTGCTTCCAAGTTTTGGCAATTATGAATAAAACTGCCATAAATGTACATGTGTAGGTTTTCTGTGTGGACATACGTTTTCAGCTCATTTGGGTAAATACCAAGGAATATAATTGCTGGAGCATATGTTAATAGTATGTTTATTTTATTTTTTATTTTTTAGTATTAGGAGGCTGTCTCCCTAGGCTGTAACTCATAAGCCTGGGTGAATTGTACAGAGAGAGGCAAAGGTGAATGTCAATGGGCACCCCAACGGAGCTTCTACGGTCTCTTAATAATATCATGGAACATCTGCACTGACAGCTGAAAAGTTGCAATTGACTTTTATGGGGAATGCATAGGAAATGATTGTCCCAGACCCACACAGGAGAGGTCAATGCAATATTTACAAAGTTTTATTCTACCATATCCTCTCGCTGCAACTCTAATTGTCCTCCGTCTCAAGTTTCAGTCAACAACCTCCCTTCAACACATCATTTCAATTAGTGTTATTGTCACTATGGAAAGATTAGTTTTCGAAATTTAATTTTCCTTCTTACTTCTATAGCTAGAAGCCCCAAGTTAAGTTGCCATATGGGCAGGAACCAGAAGTTCTTACTATGTTAAGTAAATATTTTTTTTCACAAACTGATGTCCTCTTTTATAAGGCATCTGTGCATCCTTTTGCCCACTTATCCTCTGGGTTTTTGGTTTTTTAAAAACAGTATGTTTAGTACTGTAAGAAACTGTCAAAATATCTTTCAAAGTGACTGTACCATTTTTCCTTTCTCCCAGTAATGAGAGTTCCTGTTGCTCCACATCCTTGCAAGCATTTGGAGCTGTCAGTGATTTGGATTTTGGCCATTCTAATAAGTGTGTAGTGGTATTGCATTGTTGTTTTAATTTGCGTTTCTTTGATAACATATGATGCTGAGCATTTTTTCTTATGCTTATTTGCCATTCATGTACCTTCTCTGGCGAGTGGTCTCTTTATGTCTTTTGCTCATTTTTTAATTTGGTCGTTTTCTTATTGTTGAGTTGTAAATGTTTTTTCAATATTTTGGATAACAATTCTTTATCAGATATGTCTTCTGCAAATATTTTCTCCTAGTCTGTGACAAATTTGTTTAAAGAAATAAAACAAGGGGTGACTCTCTAGTGTAGTGGTTAGCACATCTGCTTTACACGCAGAAGGTCCTGGGTTCACGCCCCAAGTGGAGCCACGGACCATACCCTAGGTGCGCCAGGCCACCTGAGTGCGCCGGGGGTGCCAGGCCCCAGGTGCTCGCCACAAGCACGTGGGAGGAGACGCCCCGCCTTCAGAGATCCAGTTCTTAAGGGGAGATGGCAACATCTGTAGGTCAGGAGTGGAAGTTGAGGGGAGGAGAATAAAGGGGGAAAAAAATTAAAAAGTAAAACAATATAGATAAAGTTTTAATCTCTCAAATTTCACTCTCTGGTCCAATTCCCTTTTATCCCTCCTCCTCAGAACAATTATGAATTTGGCATGTATTCAGTCTAGACTTTTACATATATACTACTGTACAGGTATTCATTAATAACACAATGTTTTATGCGTGTTATACATTAAAAGGTCTCACACTACATATTGCATTTCAAGACCTTATTCCCCCACTCAATCTATATTTTTCAAAAGATCTATCCATGTTAATACATATAGATGTATCTATTTATGAAATGTACCTGTACATCTAACTAATATAGAGTACTCTATTACATGAATATATCACACACTTTATATCCATTCCCCTATGTCAGGCATTTGAATTATTTATAAGATTTTTATTCTTATGAACAAAGTTCAGTGTACCATGTGTTTGTGTAAAGAGTTTCACTAGTATGTGAAACTGGAAGTGGAATTTCTGAGTTTTAGGATGTGCAAAATTTTTTTAGCTGTGCTAGATAGTGCCGGATTTGCTTTTTGAGGTGATCATGTCAACATACACAAGGTGAGCATGAGGTTTTTATTTTTCCATATTCTTACAAACGATTGGTGTGGTCAGACTTTTAACTTCTTGTCGGGTTAAAGGATGGAAAGTAGTATCTCACTGCTTTTTTGGGGGGAGGGGTTTGTTTGTTTTAACTACA
>NW_011888879.1:1853538-1855760 GCF_000151845.1 Pteropus vampyrus
GAGATCCAGTTCTTAAGGGGAGATGGCAACATCTGTAGGTCAGGAGTGGAAGTTGAGGGGAGGAGAATAAAGGGGGAAAAAAATTAAAAAGTAAAACAATATAGATAAAGTTTAAATCTCTCAAATTTCACTCTCTGGTCCAATTCCCTTTTATCCCTCCTCCTCAGAACAATTATGAATTTGGCATGTATTCAGTCTAGACTTTTACATATATACTACTGTACAGGTATTCATTAATAACACAATGTTTTATGCGTGTTATACATTAAAAGGTCTCACACTACATATTGCATTTCAAGACCTTATTCCCCCACTCAATCTATATTTTTCAAAAGATCTATCCATGTTAATACATATAGATGTATCTATTTATGAAATGTACCTGTACATCTAACTAATATAGAGTACTCTATTACATGAATATATCACACACTTTATATCCATTCCCCTATGTCAGGCATTTGAATTATTTATAAGATTTTTATTCTTATGAACAAAGTTCAGTGTACCATGTGTTTGTGTAAAGAGTTTCACTAGTATGTGAAACTGGAAGTGGAATTTCTGAGTTTTAGGATGTGCAAAATTTTTTTAGCTGTGCTAGATAGTGCCGGATTTGCTTTTTGAGGTGATCATGTCAACATACACAAGGTGAGCATGAGGTTTTTATTTTTCCATATTCTTACAAACGATTGGTGTGGTCAGACTTTTAACTTCTTGTCGGGTTAAAGGATGGGAAGTAGTATCTCACTGCTTTTTTGGGGGGAGGGGTTTGTTTGTTTTAACTACATCTCTCTGATAACTATTGAGGTGGAACACTTTTCATACTTATTGGCCATTTTCTTGTTTGTTAATTGCCTATTCATATGCTTTACCAATTTTCTATTGGGATGTTTATTTCTTATTAATTTGTAGGAGTTATTAATGTATTCTGGAT
This sequence comes from Pteropus vampyrus, assembly GCF_000151845.1. Taxonomy (NCBI): domain Eukaryota; kingdom Metazoa; phylum Chordata; class Mammalia; order Chiroptera; family Pteropodidae; genus Pteropus; species Pteropus vampyrus. The sequence continues at coordinate 1,854,473 of NW_011888879.1, forward strand.
ATAAAGCTTTTGTTGCCAAGATGTTAAAATATTAAACATTAAAATATGAAATGCCAGTAAAGCATGAGTAATTACCAATCAAAATAGATGTTCTAATATCCAATTAGAACAAACTGAATTCTCATTCTTTTGTTTTTAGTCTAAAATTATAGAGATTTGTTCTTTTATATCTAGATATTTGATTAACTAGAATTTTTATGAATATGATGGAAATTAGGATCAATTCCATTGTCCCAATCTTACCTACTAAACAGTTCATTATTTCTCTGCTCATTTTATGCCTCCTTTATGTTACACAAAAGTACCATATATGTTAGGTCTGGTTTTGGTGTTTCTAGTTTCATTGATTTATCTCTCTGCAATATTATACTGTTTTTTAAATTAAACCATAACTTTATAGAGAAATTTGATTTTTCACAGAACAATTGTTTCTCATTTTTTTCCTGCAGTATGTTGAGTATTTGTGGACATTTACTATTCCATATAAATTTTAGAATCAGTGTTTAAATATCTGTTGGGATTTTCATTGTAATTACATTGAATACGTAGAAAAATTTGGGGAAGAACATTTTACGTTATTGAATTTTCCTATCTGTGATCATGATCACCTTTACTGAGTAAACTTAGAACATAATCTTTTTATGTTCTTTAGTGTTGTTTCATGCATTTTTTTTCCATGAAGTTTTTACAAGTAGTTTCTTAGATTCACTTTAATAGTGATCTTTTGTTAAGGTACGTCATATTTGTATAGCTGTTGTGAATTCTATTTTGTTTTCTATTATATTTTCTAATTGGTTATCATCTATATTTAAATGTTGTTGATTTTTGTATGCTTATCATATGTCCAATCTTGACGTATTTCTTATCAGTTCTAATAGTTTATCTACAAATGATGACAGTTTTGTTTTATTCTTATCTTATTGCTTTGGCTAAGACTTAGTATCAAGATAAAAACTTATAAATGAGGAAAAGAAGGGACTGTCTTTGATCTGATAAAGGGATTATACCCAAGATTATGGTATATGTCACATTTAATGGTAAAACTCTATGGTAAAATTTCAGATGCTTTCCTATTTAAGTTGGGAATACAGGGATCTAAAACCTTAGAAAGTACTGAACCCAATATATACTATGTTTTTTTCCTATTATGTACATACATTTTTAGTTAAAGGAAGCACTTTATGGCTTTTTTTTTTTTTCATATTCGAATTGTCTGCATCACTACTCTTGTGCTTTGGGGCCATTATTAAGTAAAATAAGTGTTACTGGACCACAGGCACTGTGATAA
>NW_011888879.1:1856930-1884707 GCF_000151845.1 Pteropus vampyrus
TTTTTTTATAGCTGAGTAGTATTCCTTTTTATGTGTATAGCATGATTTGCTTATCTGTTCACCCATTCATGGACATCCCTCTCCTTAACCCAGGTTTTGGACATAATAAATAAAATGTTATGGAAAGTCATGTATGAGTCATTGTGTGTATGGAGTTTTGTATTTGATCAGTCATGTAGTAAATACATATTTAATTTTGTAAAAAATTACTAACATGTTTTTCAAAGAGATTATACATTTTGCATTTCCATCAGCAATCTCATTTCTTCTTTGGTGAGCATTGGTAGTTTGTATCTTTCAAAAAAAAATATTTAAAATCTAAATTAGAAGCTATGGAAAGGCATCGGGCCCAGAGAGGACCCAAGTAAGGGCAGTTGTGGGAACTAGGCATCTCTGCGGCAATGTGTTCATAGTGGACACAGACCCTAGTGTGCAGAGTGACTTCTGATGAGTGAGAAGGCAGCTATGGGGTTATTGGCTGCAAACAAAGCCCCATAAGGAATGTGGGTGGCTTTAGGTATCTCCTTCGCATTATGTAATTTCCTTTTCTCTAGCTGCTTGCCTGGCAGAGTCTAAGGCTTGACTCAGGTGTGGCAAGAAGGTGAATAGGGGCTCTAAAGAGCTGACATGGAAGAAGGGTCTCTTTCAGGTACAGACAGGACAGACCAGTGACAGTCTTTTCTCCCTATTGGTAGGGTCTTGTCTTTATAAAGATCTAGATTTTTATATAGGTAAGTGAGACCTCCTCTTTATTTTCAGTAATGTGACAAGATTTTCTTCTATACTAACTGAGTTGCCTCAAGGACAATTCATGAATTAATAAAAGGTGGAAGATCGCCCATGGTGTAATTATATCACCGTCTTCCTAGAATTCTGCTTTATCACTTGTATTATCTATTGCTGCATAACAAATTACCTAAAACTTAGCGGATGAAAATGACATTTATGATCCCCCACAGATAAGGAATCTAGGTGGCTGTCTGACCAGGTGGTTGTGGCTCAGTATCTTTCACAAGGCTGCAATCGAGATGTTGGCTGGGGCTGCAGTCATCTCAAGGCTTGAATGGGGAAGGATCTGCTACCAAGCTCGCTCACTCTGTGGTTGGCAGGCCTCAAAAAGTCTGCTTCCAAGCTCATTTATTTGGCTGCTGGCAAGTTTGTTGCTATGTGGACCCCTCCCCAGGGCTGATTTACAACATGGCAGTCATCTTTCCCTAGAGAAAGTGAGAGAGGGCACCCAAAATGGAAGCCACCATCGTTTTATAGCCTCATCTCAGAGTTGACATCCCGTCAAACAACCCACTATATTCTATCCACTAGAAACAAGTCGGTAAGTCCAGTCCACAAGCCCACGTTAAAGGGATGAGAATTACACAAGAATGTGAATACCAGGAGGCAGGGATCATACGACTTCTTACTTAGTTCTTTGTTCTCCAATGTCTTGGTTTGAGTTTCCCCAGAAACAGACTCCGAAGAAAGGATTCAATTGTGTATGTTTCTTTGGGAGATGATCACAGGAAAATCTGGTAGCAAATGGAAATGTGAGATAGGAAGGGTAAGAAAGCCCAAAAAGGAAATGTTGTCAAGCCAGTAACTATTCTCGGCAGCTGGAGCTCAGTCCTGCTGGGGAACTCTGGGAAACAGTATAGAGTAAGCCACACATTATCCCAACCAAGGATCAAGGAAGCTGGGGATATTTATCTATAAACTCTTACCACCATCGGTTGAGTACTGCTTGTAGGAGAATTAATTCTCTGGTACTCCTGCTTGCCCGGCCTATGTTAAGAGTGCACTCCCATCCCACCCCACTTCTAACCCTACTTTCTATGGAGGTAAATGCTGAAAGGATTTGGGTTGGACAAAAACAATGCCTACTATACTCAGACTGTATAGACTGTAGGCATCATGAAGGCAACAACCAACAGCCTATAGCTTTCTTTCCATTGCATTGTCATTATCTAGCATATCACTTAGAAAACATGGTTGCTTAACAAATATTTGTTGAAAGAATGCAGGTCGCTGATGATGGCACCATGAAGGAGCTCAGTGCAGTGAAGGAGACAGACTTGCACACCGCTGTCTCCAGTAGGATAAGTGCTAACCTGCAGATGTGCACAGGGTACTATGAGAGCCAGTGCCAACTCTGCCTGGAGGTGGACATGAGGCTAAGGCAGCTTTCACACCAGAGCGGGAATCTGAGCTACGATCCTCTCTCACCCTTGTCCTCACTCTATCCTAGAAGTTTTATGTAGCCTGAACTTTTGACTCTCTCTCTCTAGCACGCCATCTTGCCCATGAAGTCATTGTCGATTTGATAGTTTGAACATATATTAGTTCACTCTCCTCTCTCCTTCCCAATAAACACGCACACAACGCAGTAGTTTAAAGTCCTTGTGGCAAAGATAATCTTTTCTTGGTCTTTGAAAAGGCAGGTACAGGATATATGCTCACATAACAAATATTTCCTTTATGTATTTACTGTTTGTAGGAAGTCTAACCCTAATCCAGCATTTATTAAAACAGGACAGGATTTATTAAATTGGTTCAAGTTTATCAAATATGTACAGATCTTTACATAAATTAATTCGCTCGTTAAATATTTGTGAAATTTATTAAGACTTTGGAGGAACTTAAATAATACCTGAGCTGTCCGGCTTAATTTGGCTTAATTTTTTTTTTTTTTTTTTTTAATCTAAGGGATTGATGAGGCTATAAGTTTCAACACAGGACTCTAGACAGTCAGGTAAGAGAGGGCCAGTGGGCAGGTATTCCAGCTGCGGCCTGACAGGTAGGCAAAGAGAGGTGACATCTGGGCACTTTTGGGTGAACCACTGTTCAGTAGGCCTGGGAGATTCTGATGGTGCTGTTTGGGGACAGCAGGGCCTACCAGCGTGTGATGATTTCACAAGAAGCTATGTCAGGCAGAGCTGGAGCCCATGGATGCTTTTCCTTCTGCTCATTATTCAATGGTTTATTAAGCCCCTGCCATGTGCCAAGTATGGGCCACAGGGCTTGGAATATAAAATGACCAAGATGCAGGCCTAGCCCTCAAAGAGCAGGAAGAATAGACCTATATTCATAAGTTTCAGATTCTAAGTTCAGATCCTACCTTCACCATTTACAGCCTCTCTGACCTCGAAATTACCCATTTTTTATTTCCTTAGATCTTCATTTCCTAATGCAGAAGATTCAGATAAAGGCATAGAATTTCTAGAAATATGAAGTTAAAGCAGATGAGACCACTTAGCTAGCTGAGTGGTAACTTCTGCCTTCCGGCCGTATCCAGTCAGTGAGTCGCTGCTGACATTTCTACCACCTGAACCACCTGAACATCTTTTGGGTCCATCCACTTTGCTCCACCATGACTGCTTCCACCTGTCCCAGCCACCGCCCTCTCTCCTTCTCAGTGGTCTCCCCGTACTCATGTTTGTCTCATTCCAATCCATTCCCAAGATAGCAGCCTGTGTGATTTATTTTTAAGGTCCAAGAATGATCATGCTATTTCCTGGCTTACAACTCTTCAATTCCTTCTCATTTCTTTTAGGACAAAATCCTATCAGGCCTTGCCCAATATGGCCCCCTGCAGGGAGCATAGTAGTGAGCGCATCTGCATTCAGGCTGCCTGGGTTTCAATCCTGCTCTGCCACTTCTCACTATGGGGTTGTGAGTGTGAAATGTAACCTCTCTCTAAACCCTCCCCTCCCCCTCCCTCCTCCCACCTGACTATGCTCTATTAATCCTTATGTCTCTATTTAAAAGTCCCATTCCAGGAGGCCTGTCCCCTGGCCCAACTCAGACCAGTTTCTCTCTAGTATATGTGTCCATAGTACCTTGTATCTTTCTTCTGTGACACTTGTCACACTTGTGGTCACCTAAATATTTTCTGACTTCCTGGAGAGATCCAGAATCTTTGAGTGAGGGACGCCATGTCTCTTATTCACCTTGGTATCCTCAGCTCACACACGGTGCCTGGAGGCAGCTGGCACTGGATGACTGTTAGAGAAAATGTATCTGTACCACACTGTAATGTGCTATCACAGGACTGTTTATAAATTATTATGGGAGTATAGATAGCTGCCTCCTAGAGGTTCAGCCATGTCCAGAAAAACAAAAAGTGTCCTGTTGACAGTTACTGACAGATATCCGACCCCTCCAGTAGCTCCCCAGTGGTGGGGAGGTGGCAGCAGTCTGTTCGTTTGGTGGCAATGGTGAGCTGTTGGTTTCAGGGTCTGCTTTCTTCATGCCCAGTAGATTCTGACAGCCTCTTAGATGACAGTGAACTTTCCTAAGAAAATGAAGCCCTCCAAATGCCCTCTGGAGTAGACAGACTCTACCCCAGGGGACTGGAGCAGGAAATATTCAAATTGCATTAGAGTCCAGGCTCTAAGAGTATTTCATTTCCTGCAAAGTTGTATATAAAAAATAATTCTGTAACAGAGAATGCTATTTTTTCCCAAATTTACATGTAGTCTTTTCGAAGATTTCAATCTTCATTTGGAATGACTCTGAGTTTGGCTCCTAACGTTTTAGTTCCCTTAGGGCTCTCTGCCTTGTGAACTATTGAAAAAAATAAATAAAATAAATACTCCATAAAAGAGTAACACTGCAGTGTGTCCTTTGGTGATTCATATAATTGTCCCCGACTTAAATGTGAAGTAAAGAGCAGATGGTCCTGTGTTCTGCCCCCTCCCCTTACCATGATCACACCTGTTGCAATGCAGTGGGCAGGGAGCTTTGGGGGGATTCCGGAAGTTTATGCTCTTGGAGGAGCCTGAGCGCTCATCAGACTGGTGAGCTCTCATACACATCCAAGAGAAAAATAAATCTCAAGAATCCAAGGGTAGAATAATATAGTGTGAACTATACCTCTTAATCTGGTGGGACAGGGCAAAAGACCTGAGTGCAATTGCTTAGGGAAGGCTGACAGAGGAAGGTGAATTTTGAGCATCTTTCTAGGTATTATAGGTATGGAGAAGAGTGTCAGGGAGGCCACAAGTGGGCTGCATGGGAGGTGAAAGGCAGGGAAGCCAACAGGAGGGAGAATCAAACGAGGGGGGTGGTCGGGGGGTCAGGGTCACAGTGTTTAGGAATCACTCTCCTTGGCAAGCTGGGTATGTGGCCGATGTCACAGATCTAAGAGTGGAGGAGGCTGGTTTTCCTCCAGGTTTCTTTGTCCAGTAAGTACTCACTGAGATTCTACCTGATTCTAGTCTAAAGTAGATGCTGAGGATACAATGAAACATTCTCACTTCAGAGGAGAACAGAGCTGAGTGGGGGAGACACAGTCTACTGCAGACTAGAATTGAGGTGTGCAGTGGGAACCCGGATGGGGAGGGACTCCGAAACAACTTCACACAAGAGGTAACGTGTGGCTGGGGGCTGCATAGTAATCACAGGCAGAAAAGGGCACTTCAGCCAAAAAGAATGGTATCCTGCTGCCTTAAAATTGTGAATGAACCTAATTTATTCAAAGCAAGAAATTCAGGGTGGATGGAGCTTTGCGGGGAAAAGTGGAAATTGTCTGGACAGGAAGTCGGATAAGGAGTTTAGAGCCAGATGGAGACACTCAGCCTCTACTCTGCGGGCAGAGGGGCTGGCTGGGGATCTCAACAAGGAAGCAACATGATTGCATTTTTTTTTCTAGGATAAGAGCTCTGGAAATGCTGTAGAGGACAGAATAAAGCCAGACAAAACCCAGGGCTGGGCCAGCAGCTAGCAAGAAGGGTTTGAGAAGGAGTTATTTCTGAAGCCCCGTCTAACTTTGTCCAGAAGAAGCTCTTCACTCCTGTTTCCATTCATGTCCTAGTGAATGCACATTCGAGTCCCTTTCCTTCAACCTTCACCCCTTCTACCCCCACAGAAGTTGAAAGCTGCTTAATATGGCAATAAATACAATGACTTGCACTCAGAGGGAAAGAGGCACTGATGTGGGCTGTTTGCAGTGCTGGCAGAAGAGGCCAACCTTAGCGCACGTGTGACTTGTGAGGCCAGCCTTTCCTCGCTTTCCTCCCGACTTCATTGCGAGATGAAGTGGGCCGTCTATTAACTCCACCTGGACATCCATTCACTCACAGGCTCATCATGCCTGGGCTTTGGACAATGGTTCTGCTTCCAGCGCAGCGGGCAGCCCCCTTTTAGGAAGGCCTGGAGCTCTCTGTGGTCATCAGAGGAGGGAAGATGCACTGGCCTTTGGCCGCCTGGACAAGGCCAATGCTTTGCCTCTCTGGCTAGGATGGGCAGTTCGAGATGGCAGGACCGTGAGAGCCGCAGGAGTGCAGTGAGAGAGAGAATTAATTGCTCTCGAGGGGGCATCTGAAAAGCAGCAGCTCGTTTAAAACAGGATGGTAAAATGTGGTGGCAGGTTGTCTTTGTCTTAGTTGGGGTGAAGGGTGCCCCCTAGGGAGAGTGGGGCTGCAGACCAGCTCCGGTTATGGTCCTTGGGATGGGACCTGATCTGGTCCCCACCTTTGGAGTTTTCAGGACTTGCTGATCGGAAGTGAAGGGGAGGATCCAGGAAACAGGGAGCTAGAACTCAGCGCCATGTGATGGGACAGAAATGGGTTGGGCTTTTCCTAGGGCAGAGCCAGGAGCCGCGTCCTCTGAGGAGGAACGGAAATGTCCCTTGTCGTCCACCGCGCCATCCACCTCCCAGCCTGGTGGTGACGCAGCACTGGAGGAAGCTGTTCAAACGCGGCTTTTATCTGGAACAGAATGCATCTGTAACCTGGCAAGGAAACGGGGCAACCAGCAACGCATCAAGTAGATTATTATGCTGCCAGGACCAGGGCCCTTGGGGAAGGCACCTGAGTCAGGAGCAGGGGTTTACCTGGGAGGAAGGTGACTCCAGGTGAGACTCAGAGCTGAGGGAACAGGGGGCCAATGTGTACACAGAGGAGGTGCCAGAAGAGTAAACAGACCTCCACGTAGAACTTCCTCAGCCTCTGCATTTCGCTAAGACCCAGCCCAGGTGGATTCCTTATTGCGCTGTCTGCACAGCCCATCTGCTGTTTTCTCCTGCACAATCGTGGCCCGTTTGGGGTTGTGACCCAGGAGTCGCTGTGGTTATCAACCGGGAGAGCTCAAACTGACACATGAAAAGCAGCTTTGTTTGGCGTCCCTGACATAACTAACCACATATTAACAAGCCTTGTGGTATTGAGGCTCCCTGTTTATTCAGAATCTTAATAGGTGGGCTTTGTGCACATAGATTTCTAGTACTGCTTACCCTGTATTTTTAAGTCAAAGTGGATCTCTGTGCGAAGGATTCTCCACCTCCTTTCCCCCTTCTACAAAGGAGATAAGTGTTTTCACTCACCTTTTGTGACTTACAAGCAGCTGAATAGCACTTGTGGTATTTGAATGTCATATAATAGGCATTGTCACCGATAGAGAAATGTCCTTTTCCATGTTTCTGAGCACTCCTGTGCTTACTATCGCTCTGGCATGTGTGTTCTTCTCTCTTCCTCTTTATAAAGTGGTTGTGAGCAATTCCTGGAAATGTTTGCCCCCCATGCTCTGAAGCCTATATGTCCTTGGAATGCTGTGTGGCAACTGCTGTTCCCCTTCAACAGTCCCTTCAGCAGACCCCCAGGCAGAGTTCAGCCTGGCATGTGGTAGCTGAGTGAAGGGCTGCTCTGAGCTGGCTGCCGTGATTTAAGGAGCGGTTACATTCTGGAGGAGTCGGGGTGGGGGCAGTAGTAGAGAGGGTGATGATGCTGTCCATGGTGGTGTTGGGATACAAAAAGAGACACCATCTGTAGTCATAGTCACACAGGCCATGTAATTTGAGGGGCTGGTTCCATAGGAACATTGCACTCCGCTTTTCATGAAGGATTATATTTAAGTAGCTTCAGATATAAAGTTAGTGGCAGTTTGCTCTTTGTCGCAGAAATCTTTGGTTGCATGAGGTTTATGTGTTCGGGTTCCCATGATTTTATGGGAGTCAGGAATTGGGATGTATGTGACAGTAAGAAGTCAGAATCCTTAAACTTTGTATTCTGGTTGAGCTGTGCAGAAAGAAAGAGTTTTTGCTCAAATGGTGTCTTGGTGTAACATGATGCCTGGCCAAAGAACTCTGATAAAGCTTTCGCCAAAGACTCACTGAAACATTTTTGGCCATTAAAAATGGAGTGGCAGACAACCAAGTGACAAAATTAAAGATGAAGCTATACTGACCATAATGAAGCTATGCTAACCGCATAAAGACCAGTGCATTCTTGGCAACATGAAACAGAGGTGACCTGAAAAACAGTGCAAAGCCTTTACCTCTTTCCCACATCTCTGAGAGGTGAATATGTACAAATATCAACTCAAAATGTGGACATTAGGGGAGTTGCTGTTTTCTCTCCCATTTCTCCCCACCCCTTGTATGTTTTATAATTACTTGAGCCAGAGATTCCCAGAAAATAACTGGCTAGGAAGTGGGATGTGGGATTGTGGAGGCGCATTGCATTCTGAAGAACCCACAAGTGAAGCACTGTAGGGCAGCGGTCCCCAACCATTCTGGCACCAGGGACCGGTGCTCCTCTGAGAATCTAATGCCTGATGCTCTGAGGTGGAGCTGAGGTGGTGATGCTAGCGCTGGGGAGCGGCTGCAGATGCAGACGAAGCTTTGCTCACTCAGCCACTGCTCACCTGCTGAGTGACCCAGTTCCTAACAGGCCACAGACCGGTACTGGTCCACGGCTGGGGTTGGGGAACCCCGCTTAGGGGAATGCTGAGAGCAGAAAACCTGAGAGAAACGTGTGATAGAAATCATTGCATTTCACGTACTACTTTACTTCAGAGAATCAGAGAACCAGACAGTGGTTTTAGAGATCAGAGGTTCTCAAAGCGTGGTCCTAGGCCAGAAGCACTATCTTGGAACTTGTTAGAAATGCGAAATCAGAAATCTAGGGATGGGGGGGGGGGCAGCAATCTGTGGTTTAACAAGCCTTCCAAGTGTTTTAGAAGCATGCTGAAATTTGAGAACCGCTGTAGTAAATGATGCTATTTTAGAGAAGAGAGGTGATCTAATAGAGGCGAACTTGCCGTATTTAGGAATTAAACATGGAGATATTCACATCAGCCCGCTCCTCAGCTATCGAAATGTTTCAGATGAGATTGCCAAACACATTTAGAAATGAGACTAATGCAATCAATTCACTGTGTCTTTTGACAAATTCTAAGGAGAGATACGGTTCACCCGGTTAAAGGATAAGTAAGGACTATTAAAACACTGTGAATGAAAGAAGACTCAAGGAAATGCATACTGCTAAGAATGATCAATGTCAGGGTTGAGATTTAAAATTCAGAAAGTCCTTTGACATCTTCAATGGAGGCCAAATCAAAATAGATGAAAGAAAAATGTTATAAGATGAGATAAAAAGAAAGATGGGCAGAGATGGAAAGACAGAAAGAAAAAAACCCTAAAATTTTAGATACAAAAGTGGAGTCAGTGAAGAACACTTAATGACATATTGGAAAATCATATTGTTTTAAAAGACAAGCTTAACTGGCTGTCTAAGAAAGGAGAAGGGGGAAATGGATAAAGATTATGACAGAGAAAATGATAGAAGTGGAGGACAGAATACGAACCAACACATGAATGATCGGTGTGTCTGAGATATGGGATGGACAAATGTAGAAGGGCGAAAATCTAAATATAAACATAATGAAAGAAATATTTTGAACTGAGGAAAGACTTGTAGGTAGATTTTAAAGGCTATTTCAGACAAAACTAATGAATAGAAAAGCATACTTAGACATGCTGACAAAAACTTTGAATTATAATGATAATGAAAAATCCTTTAAAAATTCACCTAGAAAAACTTGTCTACTTACAAAGAAACAAAAACAAGTTTGGCTTTAGACTTTATAATCACATTTCAGGAAGTAATCATCAAAATCATCGATAGGATTTTGAGCGGTAATATTCATGATCCAAGAATTTAAAGCCCAGTCATATTGTCTTTAAGAAAGAGAGCCTTGGCTATATGTATTAAATTAGAAAATATACCTCATATGTCCATCTTGAAAAATTACTCAAAGATGTTTCCCTACTGAGAGAGTCCTTAGAAAAAGAGAGAGCAACATTAAAATCTAATAATAATAATGATAATAATAAAATAGTAATAACAAACACACACAATGTTCTAAGACCTTTAGTCCTATTAACTGATAGAAACTTCACACTACATTATGAAGTATGTACTATTAATATGCCCATTTTACAGATGAGGAGCTGAGGAACGGAGAAGTTAAGTAACTTTTCCCAGGGTTACATGACCATTTGACAGTACAATCAGTATTTGGACTCAGGCAGTCTGAGGCCTGAGTCCTTCCTCTTAACCATAATGCTGTATTATCTTCCCGTTATAAAAAGCTGGTAGTCAGCTCCAAAATTATTTGTTACAGATAGTAACAAGTAAATTACTTTTTATGTGTGATTATGAAAATGAATGCAAATATCTTATTATTAAAAAAAGAATGTAGATATAAAAATAATATAAAGTAATTATAATAATTTGGAGTTAGAAGCTTAGATAATATAATTGAACATCGAGACATTTGTGTGTTATGAGTACTCTGTCTTCCAGCGTTCTAAGAAGTCACAACCCCTCCTTCGGTCCTAAATTTCTGATCTTAAATATGAGAATTTCAAATATGCTTTTCCAATCTCGAATCGACAATTAGAGAAATACACACTTCAGATTGCTCTTGAAAAAAAATTTAAAGGTAACAAATACTATACATAAAAACTAGAAAAATAAATGGGAAATATGTAACAAATGATAGAAAACATAGCAAAATAAGGAAGCAAAAGAAAGATAAAGCATAAAACAAAACAAAAAAATGTAGGACTGAATATATCAGCGAAAACAATAAATATAAGTATGTTAAACCTGTCTATTATAACATAAAGGACCTCAGAAAGGGTCTTAAAATATAGCTTACAAGAGACATGTCTGTAAAAAAAATTAAAAAGGTGACATAATGTGGCTAAAAATGAATGAATGGACAAAGATAGATCAAGTCGATGCAAACAAAAATCAGTTACATATCTAGTCTCAGCACTAAAACAGAGTCAAAGACAAAGATCACAAAACATAACAAACTGACTTTCAGGGATGTGTTGGAGATGGCTTGCCCTGGCTCATGAGAGCCAGTTGTGTCCATCTTGTCCCAATTCTGAGTACAGTGACCTCACATCAGTAAGTCGAAATCACCCATGGCGAGAGCGTTTACAGCACAGAAATGGCAAACGCTACAAATCAGGGCTTTAAATTTTTTTCCTCAGAGAACCAGTTTACCAACACAACACTTGTTACTTTATGTTGATAAAGAGTAAAACTCACAAAGATAATATGCATTATATATTTCTTTGCACCTTGAACATTGTATTGAAATATATAAAATAAAATTGCTGGAAATATATAAGGAAATAAATGGCAAAACAATAGTATTAAGCAACTGTCAATGCTTCTCTCTCATTCTTTAGATAGAACAAGTCTGCAAACAATAAATATGTAGAGAATTTGAATTATATAAGGAATTAGGTTGATTTAATAAATACGTATTTATCAAACAATGTATACTATAGCATATGTTAGTTCTTTTCCAGCATCCTTCAGTCTTGAAGCCTCAATCAAAAAATCCCAACAAACTCCCAACAGCATACGTGGTATAGGCTAACTTCTCTGTTCATACTGTAATAAAACTAGAAATTAATAATAAAAGTTTAAGTTAAGAAAAAATTTACCCAACCACTTGGAAATTTGCCCCAAACAAACAATAAAATACAACAATTAAACCTCCACCGTAACCAAAAATAAGACGACATCAAGCCTCCCCCAATAGCTTCTAAATAATATGAGGATATCAAAATTTCAGTTACACATAATTTAGAAAATAATGAGAATACTACATATCAAAGCTCGTTGGATGCAACCAAAGCAGTAACAAGATTAAAATTTATTGTCTTGAATGCTTTTACTATTGAGTAAAAATTAATTAAAATAAATGAATTATATTTTAGCTCATGAGATTAGAAATAGAGTTAACAAAACAGTCTCAAGGAAAGCAGGTTGATGGAATCAATAAAGGTAAAAATAGAGATTTATAACGTCTTTAACGGTTAGGAGGTAGTATAGTTAGTAAATAGATCCAAATCTAGAAATTTGAGGAGACCAAAAAATTATTAAAACTTGGCAAATATAATAAATGAAAAAACTCATAGGAATCAGAATGGGGTGTAATTAATGTGTAGAAAAAGTTTTTAAAATTTTAAGAAACTGCTAGTTAAAATTCTATACTATTAACTGTAAAAATAGTGTCAAGATAAAACTAAATAAACTAATGATCAACAAAGTTGAAAAAATTTTGTTACCTTAAGTAAAAAAAGGTTCAAGTTTTTTTAAAATTATTATTTTCAAGCTATTAAAGAATAGAATATTACTATGTTTTTAAATTACTTTTAACAATGAGAACAGTGTGAAAGTTTGTAATTTCATTTCCTGAGTGAGCATAATCCTATTTCATAACCTGACAAAGATAACAACCAAAATTAACAACCAATTTCTTTCAAGACATATCTATTATGAACATATACGACGAGCATATCCTAAAAGGAATATGTGTCATAATAGCAAATAAAATCCACCAGTAAGTTGAAAAATATGTTATGGCTAAGGATGTTTATTCCAGTTATACAGAGCTTTTCCATAACGAAAATCTCTAACTATAAGTAATCATAATAATTCAGAAAAGAAAAAATACGCATTTTAATGGATGCCAAGAAAGACTGATAAAATTAAGCACTCTACCTAAGAGTATAAGTGTATTTTCTTTCTATGCTGAAGATTACTTATTTTATATCAACATTTAACATCATAAACAGTGTTACAGTACTTGAGGAAAGCCCATTAGAGATCATGATACCTGTTCCGATGTCTATTTTTTAATCATTCTCTAGTTTACCAAAACATAAGACAAGATAAAGGGCTGGAGGTATAGAACTGGAATGGACTTTTGAAATTATTTTCAGATCATATGATTATACACCTAAAAATATAAAATATTAAAACATTTTCCAATGAATTTTGGAGTTCAAGAGGATGCCTATAGGTAAAGCAAACAAAAAAACATTTGCTTTCATATCTACCATAGAATCTATTAGAAAACTGAAAAACATTATATCAAAGTAGCAACAAAATCTATAAAATATCTAGGAAAAAGCTTATTGAAAGAAAACTATAGTGTTATTGAGAGACATAAGAGAAAATATGAGCGAATGAATGAAAATCAATGCTTAAAGATATCACTAACCTATAGATTTAATGAAATGTCAGTCAAAATTTTCAAAGGATTATGGCTGCTCAAACTCTTTTCTACCTTTACCTAAATTTAACAGTAAAGCAATACCAACCTCTAACTTAGGAAAAGGGAGAGGTGCCCTATTCCAACTGCAAATTGTCTAATATGGCCTCCAAGTATCCCGCATGCCAGTCTCTAGCAGATTAAAGTTCCCTAGATTCTATACATGAAAGCCCAGTGTTCACTCCGTCACTGTCTTGGAGTGTGGGGCTAAAGGGGTGTCCTGCCCTTCTTTAGTCCATCACTGTACATTGTCCACTTGCACCTATCCCACCTGTCTTCTGAGATCCTGTTGTGTGTTTCCCATCCAAGACAGAACAGTGGCCTTAGGAAATGGATTTTATGTAAAGAAGGATACTGGTAATGTGTTTTCATAATTTAAGGATATGGTTGTGCTGGAAACTCAATTTTAGCAAGCCACTCATACCAGATGAAATTAGCTGTTTGCAGAAGCAACACCATTTCTTAATGGATTGGAGATGCAGTGGTCGTCCAAACTCTTAGCACGTACCAGGCTGTATTCTTAGAAAGGACACATCTAGCATTAAGTAACAATCATTTAAGGCTCCTTTAACCTTTCACTCATTCAACTTCTGTGGGGCACCCGCTAAGGGGTATAAGACAGCTCTGTGACTGGTGTAGGTGATTCACTGTAAAGGAGTCAGAAAGTACACATCTGTCCATTTTTATTCAGCTCTGTGTGTGTGTGTGTGTGTGTGTGTGTGTGTGTGAGTGTGAGAGAGAGAGAGACAGAGACAGAGAGAGAGAGACACACAGAGAGAGACAGAGACAGAGAGATAGCACTAAATACTAATGTCTGGTGATTACTGTTGGTCATCAATATGATGATTAGTAATTAGTTATCAAATAGGGTAGTTTCAATGCTATAGCTTACCAACGATGCGGCCTTAGACCAGATTTTTGTTTAAAGGGGAATAAAAATTCCTGGAGTACTTTATAAGAATCGGAGATAAATGACATCTGACTTGGTGCCTGAGTGCTGGTACTTCTTCCCTGGAGTGTAAAGTGAGTGGCAATTCATCCCATTCCTTTGCTCTTTATGTTCATTAAGCAACTTTCTTGACAGGTAATTAGCTCCTCTGGGGCAATCATTCCAGGTGAGTGTTCTGAGTGACCAGTGTGAATTATCCTCTGAGATATATTTCCCAAAGTGAAATGATAAACGAATGAATGTATTAGTGTTATGGTTGGCAAAATAGGCTCCTGCTGATTTGGTTATAGGAGTAACTTCCCCAAGCATGACCTATTCCAAGTAAATAGGTTCGATCAACGTTTTAGGATCCCTAAATTTGAGGACTTGAGTGGTAACTAACACCCACCAGGTACTGCCTACCCCTGAGGGCCAACCTGAGCAGGCCCTGGCTTTGCTCTGGACATGTCCCCTGGAAAGGGAGCGTTGACTTGGTCAGGGGGTGTGGGCTGGCTGAAACAGGGATGCCCTGGGGACAGATGCCCAGCTTAGGCCTCCTGCGATTGGTCAGATCAGAGGTAAAACTGGCCTAAACTAAGATGGTAGCAGTGGTAATGGAAAGAAGGAAAAGGCCATCTGAAGAAACCGAGGAAGATTCGACCGTTTAGAATCATCCCTTCGGAAGATTTCACAGTTAGAGATTGTCCAGGGCAGCCCCCTTGTTGTGCTCTGGTTCTGTCAGGTACCACGGCTCAGGACCCTGGTGGGCACACTGCGTGGCGGGCCTCCCGCATGGTTCTATTACAGCCCCGAGGGTTTTGCTAAAACATGTTGCATAATTGCTGTCTCAAGTACGCCCAGGCATGGCTTGAGCTATGGATACATATGCTGGGTGTATTAATCAAGTTTAATAGACCCCAATGTTTGAAACAATGCCTTTAAAAAAATTTTTTTTCAGAGATGGCACAGAAGTGTGGCATTGTACAGCAAATAAAAGTGTTGCTACAATGCCTGTAAATCAGAGCTTTAAACTATGTTTCAATTATCCTTCTATTATCCAGCTGGTATTTAAGCATGTTTATTATTCAAATCAGCAGCGAATGTGCTGCTGTTGTGTAAACAACTGTCACTTGCTGAAACAATGATTAGGAGGCACCATCCCTTTCAGGTGTACTCAGGAGTACTTATACCCCAGCCACTTGTATTTAAATATCATGTAAACACAATGCTTGAGTGACTACTTTCACTCCCGTTCCCAATGCCTCATGCCAATTCTATTACATTAAGAGGGAAATCTATTAAATTTTTCATTTATACACATCCGTACACTGTTTTTACCCATTGTATCATTAAGGCTTAGATTAATATAATAGATATGCTGAGAGATACAGTGTGCATTGAAAAAGCCTGTTCAAAATAAAAGCCAATTTCTCTGCATTATTCGGGGGTGTTGGAAAGCTTTTGTGAAAACAATGCAAAGAAAATTATTTTCTGAATAAAAAGCATGACATGGAGAAAAGAAAAATTTGGCCCCCAGAAAGAGCAATCTTGAACCTTTATTAGCTCCATTACCAATTCAGCATATGAAAAGGTAGAGAGCCAGAAAATAGGACATTTGTAGAACGAATCAGTGTCTCTTTTGAAGATTCTCTGCTATTACTGGGAAGATTGTGTGTGTGTGTGTGTGTGTGTGTGTGTGTGTGTGTGTGTGTCAGGGCAGGATTTGTGGGTGATGTTTGCAGGGCATGGCTTGGAATTGCTACTAGGCTATGTTCCCAACGAGTTGATCCTTTTTTTCTCAAGCCTCAGTTTCCACATATAAACCAAGAAGACACATTCTCAAGCATGGGACATGGTCAATGGTGAGGAATCATAATCTGATCAATTGCTTGGTAATGTACGGATTTTGCATTATCTGAGATATGTTCTGGGGGCTCAATAAGTTCTTGTTGATTGACTTCAGCTGCTAACCTACAAATAATATTTACTATGCTTAGGGAACCACTGACAAAAGAAAAGGATGTTAGAGAGAAGGAACGACACGATTTTGATTTGGGATCAGAAGTACACGGTCAGCAAATTCATGGACGATGGGGCTTGAGTACTTAGCAAAATCTCCCAAGTGGGTTATAAAAGAGCTGTGAGTTCATCATTAGTGGTATTGTGAATAATATCTAAGATACTGCCTACTTAATTGGTTTCAAAATACAATAAATTTCTACTTCCTTAGACTCTCTTATATATTAGTATAGGGTAACCATAAAATTTATCATGCAACTTGGGAAATTTTGAGAGTGAAGTGTGTTAAATAATTAGGCCTGGGAAACAGGTGTAAACCAGTGTCATCCTGGGAGAACCTGTACCTATGATCGCTCTAAAATCACATGGCTGAAGACCAAATCTGGCTAAGGATTAAAGCAAGGTAGGAGAAAAAATAGTAACTCAAGGGTCTCGCTATACCTTTCTTTTGAGGTTGGTTATTGTTTTATCTTCAAAGAAAAACGATTGATTTTTTTTGTGTGTGTGTGCGTGTGAGTAATCAGAACCCACAAAGCCAAGTAAAACTCATTTTTTTAGAAAACAAAATAAGCAAAAGTCAATTTTTACCCCTGAGGTAAATTAGCAAATGGTTGTTCACTTTTCAAAATAATTATTCCATAATGAAAAGACTTACCAGATTCCCAGCCAGTAACCTATTTTTATGTGTGATTTAATGGATTTGAATCTTGCCCAGAGACTCTGTTGCACAATTGTGAAGTCTTTACACTTCACACAACTTTAATTTCTTAGCAGGGACTCGAGCTCAGTCAAATGATGACCCTTGGGATCCACACATATGGTATCAAATCAATAAACACCAATTCTTAGGTATTAGAAGGGAAGTAGGGCCTTGCTTAATGAACTTTATAATTTTCTCCCCGTCAGCAGACAGCATCCAGACATAGCGAACTTTAATGCTAGCATACAAAAATCATTTTCATCTTTGAGATAACCAATTTTTATAGTGATATCCTATGATTCCTACAGCCATTTTTAGCTTTTTTATTAGGTCCAAAGGTGTATTTCTTTTATTGAAGCATGTGAGCATGTACTCTGAAAATTTTTTTTCATTGGTAGAAGAAGAACATCAATAAGTTTGTTATTTCATACATGTATCAAATAGCAGAATATTTGGACTCTCCCATCTGAGGAGACTGATTCTCACAACTAGGTCTCAAGTATCTTGAATTGCCTCTTTCCCAACAACTTCTTGGGTTCCTGTTTACAATAGTGTGTTAATTGTTTACTGAAGGGCTAATTGCTGAAGTGACATTGAACAGCATTATTATGCCTCTTGGTGTGATGCTCAGCAGCCAAGGTAGTTCCCCCTCCAATTATGTGCTTTGTCGGCTCCTAAGCACCTGTCCCTAAACAAGTTCCCTCCATTATGTACTTGTGGTAATTCCTAGTGCCAATCACCAGATCCTGAATACCTCCAACAAACCCTTCAGTGTCCCCAAATACTGGGCTTCTTTTATCCAAAAGTTAGACACACTTTTATCTTTGTCACTTAAGCTCATTTGATGGAGGTAACTAGAGTGTGGTTTGTTTTTGTTGGCAGAGGAACATCGATAGGGTTTGTGCTGAGGTATATTCTACACTCCCATACTTAATGTCGTGAAACTCTAATGGAGGATGATGGCTCCATGAGTCTTGTTTGACTCAAGGTGTTCAGTCCGAATCTTTTTTTTACCTGGGAAACCGTTCTCCACTGTACCGATCCCACACATTACTCCTTGAATTCAGAGGTGCCAGAGTTTGTAATGTCCAATTCTTGTACTTAACCATATTTTACCATTATTTGGTGCTGTTCCCCAGACTTTTCTTATCAACCAAACATATTATGAGCTTTGTTTTGGAGCAGGAAGTACCCTTTACTTCTGTGACTGCTTTTGTGTCTAGCACAAGAGGGCTGGGGTCATAGGGAATTAACACAAACTAATTTAACCAATATTGATTACTTAATATATGCAAAGCTTGGTGCTCTGTATTGGAGAAAATACAATAAAAAACACAGTTTCTGCCATCAGAGGGGTTTCCAAGATAGGGTAAATCTAAAGGAGAGGTGAGAATAAAAGCTAAATTTTAAACTCGTATAGCTAGGCTTCAAAGGAATAATACAGCTCAGTGAAAATGGGGCTATGAGATGACATAATTCAAGAGAAGCCTCAGTTGTGGAAGAAGTAAATCTGTTAGAAACTGAAATATGTTGTGGGAATGTCTTTTTTAGCAGTAGGAATGGCTTATTAGCCTGGTGCAAAGGCCAGAGGCTGAAGAAGCTTGTTCTCCTGAAAGGCCGTGAGCGTCTGTGTGAAGCTGTGGGGTCTGGGAAGTGGCTCTCTGAGCGCAGGACAGGGCTGAGGAGATCACACCTGACTCTGACTGACACTGCTCTGCCACCTTGGGGCCGGCTGTTCAGGAGCTCCAGGGAGCCGCAGTCTGGCCAGGCACCAGCACTTCGCAGAGGACGTTGGTGGTGGAATTGGGGAGAGATACCTTGATGAGGAGGGTCCTATGGGAAAACAAGCCGACTAACAGGCTCCACTTTGGGGTCCCATAGAAGCAACAAGGAGACTTCCTTTACTCCTCTGCCCCAAGTCCTCCAGCAGATCCTCATTCCTCTTGGAAGAAAGGTCGAAGTCCTCACTGCGGCCTGGAAGCCCCATGTGACCCAGGCCTGTTACTCCGGTGACATCATCTCCTCTATCCCTTCTGCAGCTATGCAGACGTCCTTTTCCTCAGTAAAGCTGGGAACTGTCCTGCCTCAAGGCCTTACACTGGCTGTTGCCCATGCCTGGATTTACTCTGGCTCACCACCCTCACCTCCTTCGGGCCTTTTATTGAAGGATGTGAGCATCTCACCTTCTCGAGATGTCCCTTGATTACCGCCCGTCCCCAGCACTCCCCATTCCCCTTCCCTCACCCTTTCCCATCCACTTGTCACCTTCTGATACATTACATAATTTACTTGTTTTGTGTTTCTTTTCTATCTTTCCGCTCAGAGAATGTGAACTCCGTAATGGCAGAGTTTTGCCCATTCGTTCTCTGAGGTTCTCCCGTGCCTAGAGCACCCCCACTGTGTGCTCACTGAATGAGCGAATGAGTAGCAGAGTCTTGATTAGTGGTAGTGACAGTGAACTTTTAAGGTGACCCTGACTTCATTTGCCCTCTTAGCAGGTAATGCTGGGGCAAATTCATGTTACAATTATAATGAGACTCTATATTCGTTTCTGATTGATTTTTAAACAGTAGGTCTTAAGGCTCCATTTAAACATGTATCTCTTCCTCAGTGTCTCCGGAAGTGATTCATGGTGTGTAAACCAATATTTAAATGACCAAAGGAAGAACCTGTCAGGGAACTTCAGAGTGAATATTTTTATAAAGGAAGAAATACCTTGGTAAGTTGAACAATTATGCCTCTATGTTTGGAGCCAAATAAGTCAACTTTTAGGGAAAACGATTCTTGCCCCAATTTAGGGTTTTTTAAAATAAACTGAAAAGACAGCTCGTTCTCAATGTCAGTAACTAGTCACACAGCTCCCCCAGCCTGCTACTTAAGAAGCTGTTAATGGCTAGCTTATTGGCCCATTAGCAACTGCCTTAGCCCATTAGTAGACGTTTAAGTGGCACAGACATCGGGAGTTCCAGCAGGGTGTGGGTGGTCGCCTTCAGTGCTGTGATTCCTTGCTTTGGTAAATTAGCTGTGCGGGCAAGAGCAGGTTTCCTTATGTGCTGTTAACTCGTAACGAGACACACCTGTACTTCCCATGGGGTGGAATTCTTAGGGTGATCATTTGGACTTGTTCATCGCAAATGGTCAGCTGCTGATGTCCTGACCACTAGCCACTTATCTCTAATTGCCACCCCATTTCCCCTGCCAGCTACTTCCAGTGACATAGGAATTAAGGAAAACCCTGGTGTGCCTGGGAGGAGGTGTGCCCGAACCTGGAGGGGTGGCCTGTGTGGGGGATGCAAGGAGTTAGTCTACCTTGAGTCTTGATCTGTTTTATTCCTAGGGTGGGTGGAATAATGACCCTCCAAAGATGACCAACTCTGAATCCCCACGAGTATATTACGTGACAAAAGAAATTTGCAACTCTAAGTAAAGGACCTAGAGGTGGAGAGATTAGCCTGCATTAGCTAGGTGGGCCCAATGTAATCGCAAGGGTCCTTAATCGTGGAAGAGGGAGGCAGAAGAGGAGATTGCCATGATGAGATGTATCAGACCTCCCTGTTGTTGCTGGCTTAAAGAGGGAGGAGGGCTGTGAACCACGGGATGTGGCCAGCCCCTAGAAGCTGGAAAGGGCCAGGAAATGGATTCTCCTTGTGGGAAGGAATACGGCCCTGTTGGCACCTTGACCTTGGCCCGGGGAGACATCTCCAACTTCTGATCTCCCAAATAGTAAGATAATACATGTGCATTGTTTTAAGCTATCACGTTCATGGTGATTTGTCACAGCAGCAATAGGAAACTAATGATTGGAGCGATGCAGCTACAAGCCAAGGAATGCCTGGAGCCACTAGAAGCTCAAAGAGCCGGGGAAGTACCTCCCCTCAAACCTTTGGAGGGAGCGCTGCCCCACCCGACACCTTGATTTCAGACTTTTGGCCTCCAGAACTGTGAGAGAATTAATTTCTGTTATTTTAAGTCACCAAGTTTGTGTTGATTTGTTATGGCACCCACTGGAAACTCATACAGTCATAAAACATTCAGGACCTACATGTTACCTGTTAATGTCAACATTTATAAATTATCAGATATAGTTTTCATGAGATCACTAAACCACCGGATCACACTCATTGGCTGAAATAATTATATGAAAAAAGTCACCCAGCTGAGTGCTTTGCATATATATAGCATGACTGAACTCAATAGAAGTTACAGTGCATTTTCACATACATGTACCCATGTGAGGACCTGGAGTGGGTTTGAAGTTAATTTAGAAAAGGGTGATTATAGGCAAGTTCTGGGGAAGAACTATGTGGCTATATCGCAGAGGAAGAGGAGGGAAGTGGAAGTCCCAGCTGATCCGTTCGTTTTATAGGACAATTTAATTACTGGCCCCAGGAAGCATTTTCTTTGAATTTTATGTAATGACTGCATTCTCAGCAGATAGAGGGAGGCAGACCTTGGGGCAAGCAAATGGGAAAAATAATCTATAAAGTGTGTTCCCAAAACATGACGGTTATTCCACCCTGGAACTTAATAGAAATCCTTTGACTGTTGTTCTGCAGTCAACAAGACTCATCTGATAATTGGTGACCATGGTAACAAAATCAGGTCATAGGGAGGTTCATGCTGAGATCAAGCATATGTAGATCTCCTAGTTCAGATACACATAAAGATAAGAACCTGTTGGTAAGAGTGTCCGAAATGTGATGAAGCTGGGCTCTCCTACCCTGAGCTGATAATACTGAGAAAATGATCATTCGATTGCAGTAGCCATATGTTTTGCAGAAAAGAGATTTTTCAGATTCACTGGGGGGAAAAAAGATAATTTAGAAATGTGAGACCAGAATGAGTGCATAGATGTTGCTTCATAGATCTGTGTAATTTACTCCCTGGGGTTTGTAGTGTGTCTGACTTATATTTTAGACATAATTAAGTAATCAGCAGTGTACATTGTAAAATGAATGTTTAGGCTGCTTGAGGTTAAATTTTCACAGCCATAGCAGCTGCGTGGTACTAGCGACCACCCTCCCCACAGCCAAATCCTCTCCCCTGCATACAGTCAGTTATTTAAAATCTGTGAATGGGACTAAAATTATTTCCACAGTCACCATTTTTCTGCAGATCTAAAGAGCGACCACATGGTAACCACTGGATACCAGGATTACTGCACCTCATGCTAGTGAGCATTCTCTGTTCTGGCTCAGCAGCTGGAGTGACAATAATAATATCAATTATAGAATGAATAATACTTTTATTTATGTAGGATCTCATTTGATCCTCCAAAAGCCCAGCGAGCTAGGAAGTTTTCCCCAGGATATAGATGAGAAAATTGAGATGATGAGAGAAGTTACTGTTCTGAGAGGTCACAAACCTTCTGCTTTTTATTTAAAAAAATTTTTTTTCAATTACAGCTGACAGCCAATATTATATTAGTTTCAGGTGTATGACACAGTGGTTAGGCATTTATATAACTTACGAGGTGATCGCCTTGATTAGTCTAGTACCCGCCTGGCACTACACATAGTTATTACAATATTATTGACTATATTCCCTGTGCTGTACTTTACATCCCCATGACTATTTTGTAAATACCAATTTGTACTTCTTAATCCTTTCCCCTTTTTCACCCCACCCTCCTCTTATCTGGCAATCATCAGTTCGTTCTCTATGAGTTTATTTCTTTATTTCTATGAGTTTTGTTTATTCATTTACTTTTTGTTTTATATTCCACATACAAGTGAAATCATATGGTATTTGTCTTTCTCTGTCTGACTTATTTCACTTAGCATACATAATACCCTCTAGGTCCACTCATGTTGCTGCAAATAGTAAGATTTCATTCTTTTTTATGGCCAGGTAATAGTCCATTGCATGTATATACCACTATTTCTTTATCAAATTGTTTATTGGTGGACACTTAGTTTGCTTCACATCTTGGCTATCATAAATAATGCCGTAATGAACATAGGGATGCATATATGTTTTCAAAATAGTGTTTTGGATTTCTTTGGATGAATACCAGAAGTGGAATTCCTGGATCATGTGATGGTTCTATTTTTAAGTTTTTGAGGAACCTCCACGTTGTTTTCCATAGCGGCTGCACCAATTTGCAACCCCACCAGCAATGCACGAGGGTTCCCTTTTCTCCACATCTTGGCCAATACTTGTCATTTGTGGATTTTTTTGATGACGGCCATTCTGACAGGTGTGAGGTGATATCTCATTGTGGTTTTAATTTGCATCTTTCTGGTGATTAGTGACATTGAGCATCTTTTTGTAATTAGGGATTAAAATCCTTATCTTGAGCTAATGTATATAAAAGATTCAACCCAAGTGTCAGCACCTGATGATGGGAGTTGTTATTTTCATGGTTCTTATATTCTGTGTCCAAGTCCGATGCTCTTCTGCCAGCCTCGTTGGCACGTTCAGCCTTACACCTGGGGCATTCTTTTGTTTCTCACTTCTAATGGCTCTTGTTCAGAGCTCTTGGAGGGGGTTATGGGGAGGAGAGGGAATTAGAAGGGCTTCTTTTCTTTTTCTTTTTTCTTTTCTTCCTTTCCCCTCCCTCTGTTCTCCCTCGCTACTTCCTTTCTCTACTTTTATTTATTCCTTTTTAATCAAACTTGACCCATACTCACTTTCTTTCCCCACTAGGTCCAAGAGCAGATAGGACAAGAGGGAGGACGCCGGGCGGTAAGGGATGATTTAAAACATCGTCTGCTCGCTCCGAGGAGGCATGAACTTAGGATTTAATTTAGGCCATGGGTTCACTGGGGGATTTTCAAGGAGGTGCGTGGATGCTCTCTCTCTTAAAAAAGAAACAAACAAAATAAACATTTTTTTTTTCACTTTTTAATTGCCAAAGAAATAGTTGCTGGTAATAAAATTCAAACAATACAGACACATAATAAGAAAGAAATTAAGTTCTCTTCCATTCCCACCCTGTAGCAGTAACCATTAACAATTTAATATACATAGTCTTAGATTCACTTCTATACATAGTGAATTGTATACAGTATACCCAGTGTATGCATATGCATTTAAAAAGTAAATTATCTTTGTTCTATACATTCTGTTCTGCAACTTACTTCTTTCACTTAATAACATATCTTTCCATATTAGTACATGTAAATCTAGTACTAGTAAATTAGTATACTTGCGAAACATGGAAAGAAACATTTTTAATTTTATAGTACTATTTTAGAGAAATGCAGTTTTTATTATTTTCAAGAACCAATAGTAAGTCAGATTGGGCTAACGAAGTATTTCCAAGTAGAGTTGTGGCTTATAAATGGTGTCTTGCTTCAGTTTCATAAATCACCTTCACATCTGTTGTATCACCGTCAATAACTGTCCTGTGAGGTGGCCTATAACCTCATTGTATGGGTGAGGAAATGGAAACTCGGGGAACAGGTGACATCGGTTCACAGCGTTTGAACCAGGATTTCAGACCGCTATGTCAGGACTGTTTGCAAGCTTTCATTCTTTCTAATAGATGCAATTCTTCCAGCGTACAAACCTCCATCTTTCTCATTCCCATCTCCCTCCATCACTGGCCAGGCAAAATCCCGGCTCTAGTTCGCTGGCCTCTCCTCCCTACCCATGCTTCACCTAGACAGCTGCATCAGCTGGAGAGAAACGTTGACCGTGCTGCCGGCCTTGCTCTAAGTTTATCACTGATGGAGCTCAATGGGCCCACGGTGCTGCCCAGTGATCCTACAGTACCACGCTTCGGCTCTGCGTTTGGCCCAGTTGATCAATGGCTCCCTTAGCCAGGATATCCTTGCTTTACCTGAAGCCTGAGATGACGTTTTCTCTATTCTGCCATCTCAGCTGCTGCTTTTGGGTTTCCTTGATGGGTTTCTCTTCACCTTCTGACCTCCGAGTGGGGGAGAGCCCCAGGACTCCCTTTTTGACCGTTTCTCTTTCTCCATTCCCAGTTTCTAATAATTTCATCTCAGTCTCCTGGCTTTAAGCAGAAATTTATATTTCCAGCTGGTACCTCTCACCGAACTCCAGACTTCTACATACAGCTGTCTACTCGGTCTCTCTAGTTAGATGACTAAGTGCACCTAAAACCAGGGACTCCTGCTTCCCTCCCTGTACCTGCCTTATTCTTAGTCAGTAAATGGCCACTGCAGCCTTCCAGCTGCTAACCTTGCCCTTCGGCATCATCCTAACTCCTCTGTCTCTCACACCCCCACAGCTGGTATTTCAGCAAATCCTCTCTCTCTCCACCTTCAAAATATAGCCAGAATCCAAGCACTTCTCTCTTATCACTCTGATCTAAGCCGGGTTTATAAAAGTATATGTTTAATTAATTAATTAATTGACTAATTAATTATTTCCATTACAGTTGACATTCGATATTGTTTTGTGTTAGTTTCAGGTATATGGCACCGCGCCTAGACATTTATATGATTTATGCAGTGATCCCCCCGATTAGCCTAGTACCCACCTGGCACTACATATAGTTGTTGCAATATGTTGTACTTTTAACTTGTCTCTCTGTTTTCACTTTGTCCCCATAGCAGCCAGAGTGACTTTTCTATAACCCAAGTAAAAATAATAATTATCATCACAGCAAGTATTTTCCGGGCGCCAGATACCATGGTGTGTGTGTGATGTTCTTTCTCATAAGATTCCTGCAAGGTAGGATTTGTTACCATACGTGTTTTGCAGATGAGGAAACTGAGGCAGAAAATGGTTAACTAACCCGCCCAAGGCCACCCAGAGAATAATTTAGGAGCAAATTTGGTGAGTGATAATTGCGAGAGGCTCATGATGAGGGTTGTTAGTTCTACATTCCCAACGTGATTGATTCTCTTTGCCCAGTGGAGACCGATTTTATGTTACAGCCACGCCATGGACCTTTTATTGAGTGCATGTGCCAGGCTCTGCGTGAAGTGCTTTATACACATTTCTCTCATCCCCTTGGGATAGCCCTGTGAGTAGGTGGCGTTAGCCCCATCTTACGGAGGAGGAGACTGAGGCTTGGTGTTCTGAGACTTCACAGCAGGTGGTAGAGATGGGATTTTGGCTTCAGTCTTTGAGACTCTTAAGCCCAGACTTTCTCCATTGGACAAAAAAAATGCTCACTGATTGAGTGAGGGGCTCTGAGGGACTCTGTTGGAGCCTGAGAAGAAGGTCTCAAGTGTTGCTTCAACACTCCCTTCTCTTAGAAGAAAAGTTGGTGGGTCTGTTGAGTCAGAGACTGGCGCCATTGGGCTGGGGCTGGAGTTGGCTTTTCCTTTTAAGGAAGTGGAAGTCCTGGCTGATGAGAGCCATGTGACCAACCCTCTCAGACAGTCAGAAGTGAGAACAGCACGGAGCTGATTGGCCTGGGGCAGGATAGAGCCTCTGCTTTCTGGGTGATGGTGAGGAGCAGGGTGGGAAATGGACAGTTCTATTTTTTCCCAGGTCTGGCAGCATGCCTGGGCTCTGCTGGCACTTAGGTGTCTTACGAGTTCCAGGTCACAGTGGAGCTATGCTGGGCATCTCCGGCAGCCATCAGCCTGCCGTGGGCAGAGAAGCTGGCTCTCCCAAATCTTTTCTCAACGTCATCCCGACATACTAAGGACCACAGTTCACCCTTTTCTTATTTCCCGAGGCTTCCCATTTCTTTCTTATGCTCTTTGGGAGTGACAAACAATCCTGTGGGGATTAGCTTCTTGCCATGACTTTGGACTTGTCAGAAGCAGTCCGCCCTACCGGGGACCAATGTCTCGCCTACCCACTCACACACCCTTGCTCCCTTTGCCATGGTTAACACCTAAGCAGCCCTCTGTTCTCAGCTTCAAGGCAGGATACCCCTGACTAGGTCAGGGCCTCAGGTTTATACTTTCAAAAGCATCATCAATGACCACTGCTTCTGTGCTTATCACTTAACTGCTTATCACAGTTGGAAATGACATTTTCTGTGCTTATATTTGATTAATTCTTCCCCAACTAAACTGTGGAGATAATAATAATAATAGAGATCATGGTAAGCATAACAATGACAATGACAGTAATAGCAGCTCACGTTCGTTGAGCCCGTGTTCTGAGTGCAATGCTGAGCTTTTTCAGGTACCGTCTGATTTAATTTTCACAACAACCCTGTGAGCTATGAATTACTTTCATTCCCATTTCACAGATGGGGAAACTGAGCTCACGTAACTCGCTCAGGTTCTCCCAGCTCCTCAGTGGAGCTGCAAGGCTCTGAAACAGGCTTCTTGACTCTAGGGCTTGTTTTAAGCTCCATGAGGGTGGGGACTACCTTTTAGCTCACCATCTATCCCTGGAAAGAGACTCACAGGTGGAATATATTAATGTTTTTGTGAATTGAGTTTGGTCTCTTGTGGGTTGGTTCTCCTCTGGGTCTCCTGTGGACATGAACTCTAGGTTCTGCTTGGGATTGGCTGACCCATCCCATCCATTCTGTCCATGCATCTTTGCCCGTCTTGGAACTTTAGAGCCCCACACTCCATTGAAGATCCCGAGGCATCAGAAACAGCCTCTACGAGAAATTTCTTCCTCTTCCAAGACTGACTCCTTCAATTTTTACCCTCTGGCCCATCCCATCGCTCCTCTTTACCTGACTCCCCTGCCTTGGGAAGCAGGTGGGGTCTTGCCCGTGTATTTCCTTCCAGTAGTTTGCTGCTCTTCCTTGCCTTCTCCATGCACCTCATCCAGCATGTAGGGCAATGCCTTGAGGTAATCCCTTGGGGCTCTCTGGCAGATCTGAGCCCCCTTTCAGGCTTTCAGCTGTGGACTTGAGATCCTATTCCCACACATGATA
>NW_011888879.1:1884757-1887352 GCF_000151845.1 Pteropus vampyrus
GAAGGTCTCAAGTGTTGCTTCAACACTCCCTTCTCTTAGAAGAAAAGTTGGTGGGTCTGTTGAGTCAGAGACTGGCGCCATTGGGCTGGGGCTGGAGTTGGCTTTTCCTTTTAAGGAAGTGGAAGTCCTGGCTGATGAGAGCCATGTGACCAACCCTCTCAGACAGTCAGAAGTGAGAACAGCACGGAGCTGATTGGCCTGGGGCAGGATAGAGCCTCTGCTTTCTGGGTGATGGTGAGGAGCAGGGTGGGAAATGGACAGTTCTATTTTTTCCCAGGTCTGGCAGCGTGCCTGGGCTCTGCTGGCACTTAGGTGTCTTACGAGTTCCAGGTCACAGTGGAGCTATGCTGGGCATCTCCGGCAGCCATCAGCCTGCCGTGGGCAGAGAAGCTGGCTCTCCCAAATCTTTTCTCAACGTCATCCCGACATACTAAGGACCACAGTTCACCCTTTTCTTATTTCCCGAGGCTTCCCATTTCTTTCTTATGCTCTTTGGGAGTGACAAACAATCCTGTGGGGATTAGCTTCTTGCCATGACTTTGGACTTGTCAGAAGCAGTCCGCCCTACCGGGGACCAATGTCTCGCCTACCCACTCACACACCCTTGCTCCCTTTGCCATGGTTAACACCTAAGCAGCCCTCTGTTCTCAGCTTCAAGGCAGGATACCCCTGACTAGGTCAGGGCCTCAGGTTTATACTTTCAAAAGCATCATCAATGACCACTGCTTCTGTGCTTATCACTTAACTGCTTATCACAGTTGGAAATGACATTTTCTGTGCTTATATTTGATTAATTCTTCCCCAACTAAACTGTGGAGATAATAATAATAATAGAGATCATGGTAAGCATAACAATGACAATGACAGTAATAGCAGCTCACGTTCGTTGAGCCCGTGTTCTGAGTGCAATGCTGAGCTTTTTCAGGTACCGTCTGATTTAATTTTCACAACAACCCTGTGAGCTATGAATTACTTTCATTCCCATTTCACAGATGGGGAAACTGAGCTCACGTAACTCGCTCAGGTTCTCCCAGCTCCTCAGTGGAGCTGCAAGGCTCTGAAACAGGCTTCTTGACTCTAGGGCTTGTTTTAAGCTCCATGAGGGTGGGGACTACCTTTTAGCTCACCATCTATCCCTGGAAAGAGACTCACAGGTGGAATATATTAATGTTTTTGTGAATTGAGTTTGGTCTCTTGTGGGTTGGTTCTCCTCTGGGTCTCCTGTGGACATGAACTCTAGGTTCTGCTTGGGATTGGCTGACCCATCCCTTCCATTCTGTCCATGCATCTTTGCCCGTCTTGGAACTTTAGAGCCCCACACTCCATTGAAGATCCCGAGGCATCAGAAACAGCCTCTACGAGAAATTTCTTCCTCTTCCAAGACTGACTCCTTCAATTTTTACCCTCTGGCCCATCCCATCGCTCCTCTTTACCTGACTCCCCTGCCTTGGGAAGCAGGTGGGGTCTTGCCCGTGTATTTCCTTCCAGTAGTTTGCTGCTCTTCCTTGCCTTCTCCATGCACCTCATCCAGCATGTAGGGCAATGCCTTGAGGTAATCCCTTGGGGCTCTCTGGCAGATCTGAGCCCCCTTTCAGGCTTTCAGCTGTGGACTTGAGATCCTATTCCCACACATGATATTCCAGAACCATCCCCAAGTATGTCACCCAAACTTACAATCCAACGGGCCGCCATTAAAGTAGCACCATGAAATGGGAGCAATCAGACCAGTCACCCAAATAACTTCTCATGGCCTCTTTTAATTCTTAATGCAAATGAGCCCCCATCCCCCAGGTCAGTAAGACCTTCCATGATAGCTCGTGCTGGAGTGCGTGTGGGCCCTGTTGTCAAGGGCTGTATGGAGGCAGGCCTGACTGATGACGTGAGCACGTGAGCACCTGTTAAACATGGAGAGCAGAGACAAATAAATGCCATGTTTTCCCAAGCTGTTAGCTCATGTCTTGGTTGGCACTTCAGTCCGGTCAGGGTTGCTTAAGGGTCGAGCTTGTTTCTGCTTCCTATACCAACAGCATGAAGGGTGAACTCATGCCTTTGACACCCTCACTCTGCCTAGCACTAGCACTGCCCCTGATACGCTGCAGGTGCTACAGAATAGCAGACGGGAGCATGTCAAGGGCTTGGTGTAGGAGCGTCCTGTGTACATAGATAGGACCTTTAGATCAGGGGTCTCCAAACCCCGGTACTGGTCTGTGACCTGTTAGGAACCGGGCCACACAGCAGGAGGTGAGCAGCAGACCGCGAGTCAAGCTTCATCTGTATTTGCAGCCGCTCCCAGCACTAGCATCACCGCCTCAGCTCCACCTCAGATCATCGGGCGTTAGATTCTCATAGGAGCACCGGTCCCTGGTGCTAAAAAGGTTGGGGACCGCTGCTTTAGGTGACACAAAATCGCTAGGTACTCTACTTTCTTTTATTTTTCTAAGCAGGCATGGAGGAGTTGGAATAAAAGCGTGGGAAGATACTGGCAAGCTGAGGTGGTGACGGAGTGTAGAACACAAGCTCTTATTAAAACCAGGCGTTGACATGGGAATGCAGAGATGGAGGGGACTTTTAGAAAGGGTACCCCAGTTTCCTCCC
>NW_011888879.1:1888533-1905089 GCF_000151845.1 Pteropus vampyrus
TGAGTGGGCACCATGCCATCCCAGCAGATGGGCAGAAGGGGTGGGGAGCAGCCAAAGCAGTCCCATCCTGGAGGTGCATAAAATGGAGGTGGTGAGGGTTTGATTTCCAGCTGAGGATGTGTCAGGATGATTCCCTCCACCTTAGATTTATAGGATGGGAGTTAAAGGGGGATGAGGTCTATGCTTTAGCCTGCATCTAGTTGGCTAGGGTTTGTTTTTAGGGAAAAAATGACTTGGAACCCATTAGACTATTGTGGCTTTGACTTTAATGGCCTTAAAGGGAATTTGGGGAATCAGGGAGCAACACTGAAGACAGCAGGAGATAAAGAAGGACAAGAGAAGATTCTAGAGAGATTTTTATAGACTATGACCCCTTTGCCGACCCCTTCTCTACCGTACCCCAACTACTGTAACAGTGGGCTAGCAGAGCTCCACTGCTACCAGACCAAGGCCAATTAGTTTGAGGTCAGGGCTGGAGAAACCCTTGCCATGGGTGGTTAGTAGCACAGGCAAGAGGTTCCTGGGAGGTGGGAACAGCTCCTTGAAACCTTCAGAGGGAATATACAAGGACTATTGTGCAGGAACAGTGTCATGATTTTGGAAATTAAGGGGGCGATTGTCAGAACATTCAAACATCCCGAAGAGGTCACCCAGGCCTGGCCTGTAGAGTCCAGGAGGAAGGCGACTGATGTGGCGGAACAGCCAAGCATGGCTCCAAGAGGAGAGAGTACTTCTAGGGACAGCTTCTAGGCTGCAGAGGGAGTAGAAGTGGCAGCAATTGAGCCTGAAAGGTGGCTGGAACGCATGCCAGGCTGGGAGCTTGGGCTTCCCCTGACAGACAGGGGGAGCCATGCAAGCTTTTTGAGTGGAGAAGTTGCTTTGATCAGAGCTCTTTCCCTGCGAAATCTGGAAAAGGTATGATGTGCAGGAAGAGATAGAGCCAGGAAGTCAGAGCCAGGGGCAGCCATGATGGCTTATACCTGACCAAGGTGGGCAAAAAAAGAGAATGGGAAGGCCTTCACTAGGATACGGCGATGATGGGATGAGAACTTGGAGGGAGAGGGAAGAGCTGAAGAAGACTGTCGAGTAATGGGGAGGATAGAAGGGAAATGGAGAAAAGGGAGTCGGCAGAGGCTCGGGCTTGATGGGCAGGTCTCTCAGCTGGGCTTTTTCATCCACACGTTACGTAGTATTTTGTGCCATTTGTGGGTTTTCATGGATAACTAAGAATTCACTTTCTATGGGAGTTTATTATTCGCACAGGTGTAAGCTTCGTCTTTGTATTTCTGCTGCCCCTTTGTATTTCTGCCCAAATTTTCACTTTTCTATGAGTTCGTTTCTGACTACCCTGGCCTCGAAGCCAACCTCTCATTTCCTCGAAAACTTCTCTCCACTTCCAGGCATTACTATAATCTTTTGGTTATCATGTCGAAGCATTTACAGTCGCTGCCAGTCTGAAATTACAAGTGGGGTGGCTCTGTTTGTGGCCTACCCAGCAATTAGCTGCATACCATTTTATCTCTGCAATTATACTGCAAGAGGAGAAAACAGTTTAGTCATTGTCCCGGGGGAAGCTGAGGAATAGCAACGTCAAAAGGAATAGCAAAGTCAAAAGCTGTGTGTCTACAGGGGTAGGCTGATCGACGATGGTACCTGGAGTGGCACTGAAGCTCCAGCATAGGTTGACTCCTTTTCTTTCCCATGACCTTCTCACCCCTTTGTCACATCTGAAGAATGACAGACTCTGTAAGATAATCCCTTCCCAGGATAGCAAATAAGTTTCCTTTCTTGTGTTAACTCTGAAAGACTTACAGTGACTGCCTGGACTATTGCCCTGGGAAAGATTTTAAAGCTCTGACTGGACTCAGTAGGAGAGAGCGCTGTGATCAATTAGTGATGTCTGCCATGTGCAGAGAATTAGAAAGCGGGGATGCATGCTGCACACCTGACATCTTTCATTCAGGCCTAATCTGACTCTTGAGAGATGAAGAACTTAAGGCCTAGAAACGTCATGACTTATTAAAGACAATAAAAGCTAACACGAATGTTTAGTACGTGCGAGAAAGTATTCTAAATATTTCATATACAGTAGTTCAGTCCTTACAATACCTCCTAGGTGTTCGCGCTCATTTTGCAGAGAAGGAAATAGGAGGCACAGAGAGATTGAATAAGCGCCCAAAGACACAGAGCAGGCAGAAGAACCGATGTTCAAATCAAGTCTGACTGAAGCCGCATCCTTCAATCGCTGCTCGTCTGCTCTGTGCAGATCACACAGCTTCTTAATGGCGGGGCCCGGAGCTCTGGTCTCCTCGTTCCCAGCCCAGAATTCTTTTCTCCTGTGGGAATGAACTGATATGCTCCCCAGTGTTCACAGTCATATGCCTCAAGATTAGAAGGAAAACAAAGAATAGTGCTAAAAGAGAAACGCTTGATTGAGTATTGAGGACATCCAGGCACTGTGCTAGGAGTTGAGGAGTCAACATAAATAACTGCTGCCCAGTTACTGTCTTTAAGAAGCTCATACCTCAGAACAGAAAAGGCCATCTGGAGTGCTGCTTCATTCACCAAGTCTTTGCCTGTGACAGCCTACCTTGATTTTAGGCTGGTCTATATTCTGAGCCAGCTGATAACATTCTCCTCTTCTATACTCTAAGCATCACGGCCCTCAGGTGTGATGTAGTTTACACTGAAGACATACCATCTCAACACTGAGTAGAGTTCTAAGGGGCATCCTACGTGCCCTGGAAACTGGGTACTGGCCTGACTTAGTATGTGCACTGTGCTTTGAGAAAGCTGGCCAGCTTAGGTCAGCAGGCTCCATCCAGAGTTTCATTTGATCCATTCCTCTTTAGACACTGGCCCTATGGCTATGTTATCAGTTCATTTATTTATACCTCATCTCTTTTCAGGAAGAATCTAAAGTGACCATGCATAATAAAGTTAATGGGATAGAATAAAAATAGAAAGTCT
This sequence comes from Pteropus vampyrus, assembly GCF_000151845.1. NCBI lineage: Eukaryota > Metazoa > Chordata > Mammalia > Chiroptera > Pteropodidae > Pteropus > Pteropus vampyrus. The sequence goes on from NW_011888879.1 coordinate 1,891,504, forward strand.
TGACTAAGGCAAAGAAGAGGGAGCAGATATTGCCAATCATATAGGCGAACACGGTTGTCGTGATGAAGCAACAGCTTCCTACTGTGCTTCCTAGCGGCCAGAGCAATATGGAAAGCAGAGTAATTCATCTGTCACTATGGGAGAGGAGAAAGCATAATGGCTCCCAACTCATCTAAGTCAAGAGAGATGTCTTTATCACACTTGGCTGTTGTGGTACAACAAAAAATATCTTTGGTCTTTATTCCTGGTTCTTGGCACAGAGCTCCTCAAACCCTTGGAATTTCCTGAGTGATAGAAAGATTGATTTTTGTTATTCGTAATGAGCCTCTTTTGATCACACCTGAGTTTTTGCTAATGAAGTAACTTAAGGCCAGAGTAATCAGTTACCAGAAAGACCAAGTGATTAGAGGGTTGGAATTTTTCAGCCCCACCCACTGACTCCAGGAAGGTGGTCAGGGCTGGGGATTAAGATCTATGAAAACTCTTAAACGGGAAGATTGGATGAGATTGGGGCTTATGAACATATCGAGGTGCTGGGAGAAAGCTGACCCTGAAGAGGGCGTGGAAGCTCCAGCCCCTGCTGTGCTTCGCCCTATGCATCTCTTTTATTTGGCTGTTCCTGAGATGTAACCTTTATAGTAAACTGGCGAATATAAGTAAAGTGCCTTCCTAAGTTCTGTGAACCGTTCTAACAAATTACAAATCTGAGGAGGAGAGGGGCGAACTCCTGATTTGTAGCCAAGTTGGGCAGAAGTGTGGGGTACCTGGGGATCCACTGCTTGCCATTGGTGTCTAAGGTGGCTGGAGACAGTTTCGCGGTACTGAGTCCTTAACTTGTGCGTCTGTGTTAACTCCGGGTAGTTAGTGTCAGAATTGAAGTGACTCACAGGACACCTAAGTAGTGTCTGCAGAGAACTGGTTGTGAGCTGGCTGGGTCTCTGATTTGGGGCAGATCCACCAGGGACAAGGGAATCCCAAGAGATGGGGAGGATGACCACATCAAGGCATTTTAATTTCCAGGAGCCTCTCCCCACAGGACATCTGACTGTTATAGGAGAAGGTCAGCTCCCTCCCAGGCTCTTAGCAGGAATGAATTAGTTCCTTCGGGAAATTCCTTGGTTCCCAGGTTCGGTGGGCTAACGAATGTCTGTGTGGTGAGATAACTGAGCAGGAAGGAAATGTCAGCTCCTTGGCAAGCTTGCAGAGTCAGTCTTGGGCCCAGCCTTCCTTCTACCCTGGATTTTTGATTACGACTCTTTATTCTAGGATATACTCTCCTATTCTTTGTGTAGGAAATACGTCTCTTATTAGGAAACAGAATCAGAGCTGGACCAAGCACTGCACTAGGTTTAGGAGGATGGAGAAAACATGCCAAATGACTCCACCTATGCCAAGTGAGGATGTGAATGTGTGTGTGACCGTGAGCTGTGGACAATGTGTTTAATAGTAAAAAATGGCCTGGCAGTGGAAGGTTTTAAAAAGAGATGAGAAAATAACTTCATAGAAGCAATGGGACTTGAAGTGGTCCTTCAAGGAAGAATGGAGTTTCGATTGCTATAAAGATGAGAGAAAGGTGTTTTCAGAGTGAAGGAACAGCTTGAGCAGAGGTGTAGAGGTAGGACTGAGTGTGTCTTAACGTGGGGTAGCAGGAGATGCAATAACTATCAAGTATGAGTTGATTCTGTGCATCAGCCACTGTTCTAGATTCCTGCCTGTAGAGAGCCTGCATTCTGCTGGAGGAAATAGACATGCAGCAAGGCAGCACTCTAAACAAAATACTTAAGAATTATGATAAAGGTTATGAAGGAAATAAACGGGCTGTGATGGAGACCAATGGGTTATAGTTTACAAAGTTCTCTTATCCACTATGTCAGCTACACCACAACTCTTTGATGGAAGCAGAGCCGTTATTATTATCCCCATTTTATAGATAAGGGGACTCGGAACGTCGAAGGGACACACCGAAGGACACAGCCCTCGGCTCCTTCTGCTCCAGAGCATGCTCTGCCCACTGCAGAGCTGGGTAACTGAAGATGCCCAGTGAATGCTGACGACCCAACGAGCCTCCTTTTCCAGCTTGGACTCTGCATGAGGGAAGGCTTGTTTCTCTTTGCTCCCTTCTCGGAGGAACCGTCAGCCTTGGAACTCTCATCTCAGCCCTGACATCCATCCAGCTTCCTGGTGATGGACCACGAAAAGTCAGCAATCAGCATTTTGTCACATTGAGTCCAGAAAAAACTTCCATTTCACAAATGCATGGTGACATTGTAAACAGTTGAATAAACCGGCCTGGTTTCCTTGCAGAAAAATAAGCATATTCTGAAATGACAGAGGCCGCTCTTGTCAATAAGAGGGATTAACGCCCCTCTCTGTGGTTGGTGCTGTTGCTGCAGCCCATTTGGCTGACCCGAAGCACAGCAGTCTTTTTTTGTGTGTTTTTTTTTACACACCATTCCAGTTGGAGAGTAAATGGAATTTTGGGGGTTTTCTTTCTGTGGGACCCCGTTCCAGGTTGGGCTTTCGGTTCTCCCTGTGGTGTCGCTATGGGGTGAGATGCGAGGAGGTGAACACCTGCACAGGATGCAGTTGTGCTATCTGGAGCAAGTGATAACGGATGTTGTAAAGCATGACTTGAGTCTTGCTCCTGCCTAGCTTGCCCAGCGAAGGACCTCAGGAGAGGGGAGCAATGCCACCATCATAAGGCGTTGGAGCCACTGGATTGAGCCATAGGATCTATAACTCCCACTGGACCAAGTGATTAGGGCCACATGATGAAGAGATCTGAATCTCAGTTTAACAGTAAAAAAAAAATGTGTGTAATGCTAATTGGTTTTTATATCGATAACGCCTAGAGAGACTGTCTTTTGAGGGAGCGTACAGTTTAATGACGACCCAAATCTGTTCAAAGCTCTGGGTGAAGAGTTGAGAATCCTTGGGATTCAGGGCACATGTTCAAGGAATGCTGTGTCCAGACAACTGTGTAGAAACTGAGACAGGTATGTGTCAGTTGCACAGGTATTATGTAGTGACATAGGCCAGTGCTGTGCAAATGGATGGCATACGCTGGAGGACCAGGGGAAGACTTCGCCAGAGAGTTTGCATCTGAGCAGGACCTGAAGGTTGAGCAGGAGTTTGCCAGGGGAAGACTTCGCCAGAGAGTTTGCATCTGAGCAGGACCCGAAGGTTGAGTAGGAGTTTGCCAGGGGAAGACTTCGCCAGAGAGTTTGCATCTGAGCAGGACCTGAAGGTTGAGCAGGAGTTTGCCAGGTGGAAAGGGGATGCTGAGTTCCGGGGGCGAAGGCTTGCGGAGGTGTTTCTTAGCCTGGAGGATACAGTGTTCTTGCTTAACTCTTGACTTTGGGACTTTGTCTTTTTCTCTTAGCACCTTGCTTCCCTCCATCCATAGATAGGGAGAAGTAATTTAATATATTTCCAATTACTGTATTGAAGGCTTAGAAGGGATTATTTCTCCACTTATAAAAGTCTCTAGATCTGCATGGCAAATCTCCAGCATGTGGGCCACCACTGTCTTCATAAGCCTTTGGGAGCCATTCCTGATTACGTCATCACGTCTTCTGCTGAACCCTGACTTGGCTCCCGAACCTTCCTCAGCACAGTGCTACAAATAGCTGCCGCCAATCCGACTGTGCAGGTTGTGGGAAAAACTCTCTGCCATCTCTGGTCTAGTCCATCTTCTTGATCTAGTTGGCATCCTGGTCCCTAATGCAGCAGAGCGCCCCTCCCATGTGGGGAAACGAGGAAATACAGAACCAGTGTCCCCATCTTCAGAGGGATGGATGGACTATTGTAGTGGGTGGGCCCAGCAGACGTGTGGGCCCCCAGAAGTAAAACTTCTTTAACTCCAGCTTTGCCTGCATCATTCTTCCGTCTGTGCTGTATTGCCCATTCTCGCCAGGTTTCTGACTTCGAGTCCTCTTTACCTTCCCTGTGTGAGGCATCAAGAGCTACAGAGAAGATGAGAGAAGCAAAACACATGGTCCTCACCCTTATGAGTCCTGTGATGTATTTGGAGCAATGGGACAAGCATTCATGACGTAGTTAAGAAATCATACTATTTTAACAATATATGTTAACATATAGATTCTATAATAATGCGTAACACAACGTAATAGCTATTATTTTGAATGTTATTTACTAGGCAGTATATGATTACATGTGCCAGCACGAACAGGTAGTTAAATTCCATAGGAATTTAATGGTAGAGCGTGGGTACCACAAATGTCAGGCACGAAACAGGAACAAGTAAACCAGCCTTTACTCTACAGTGAGACAGAATCTGTGCTAAAGCTCTTGGAGAAAGGGGAAACAGGGACAGATAAACTAGGCCATTAACCAGGCGATGAAGATTTGAACAACATTCCAGAGGGAAGGAACAGAAAATGCAAAGCCAGAAAAGGTAGAGAGAATGGCCCAGTCACAAACTACAAGTCACTTAACATGGGTCTTGCCAAGGGAACCAGGAGGTGCAAAAGATGACGCTGGAGAGGTCCACGAAAGACCTAGAAGGCTTGTTGAAGAATCTGGACTTGGTCATGAGGCTGGTGATGAGCTGCAGAGGCATGACGAGCAGAGGAAGGGTGGGGGGGTGTCACTGAGGCAGCAGTGAGGGGTGGGTTGGAAAGGGGTGATGCTTGGGGCATGGGGTCTCCTGGGAAGCCATTGCAATGACCTAGGCAAACAGCGATCCAGGCGTCATGTAGAGGAGTGACACCAGGGAGGAGAAGGAGGAATTTAAAACACAAGGCAGCAGGCACGTCAGGATCTGCTAACACAGGGGCCCCCGATGCCTGGACCACAGACCAGTATCATCACGGCCTGTTAGGAACTGGGCTGCATAGCAGAAGGTGAGCGGCAAGCAAGTGAGCGAAGCTTCATCCGTATTTGCAGCTGCTCCCTAGTACCAGCATCACCGCTTCAGCTCTACCTCAGATTGTCAGGTATTAGAGTCTCATAGGAGCACTGGTCCTTGGTGCCAAAAAGTTGGGGACCTCTGTGCTAACTGATTGTTTTGAGGCTATGTGGGAGGGAGAACTCACCAGTGGCTTTCAGGTTGCCAGCATGGGGTGGGGTTTGGATAGGGAGAGAGAATTCAGGTTGGGCTGATAGCGGATAATTGGAGTTAGGAAGGCCATTCGATGGTTCAAGTCCAACTTCCTGCCTTTACATTCATGTCAAATTTAAAGCACCCAGAATAAACGAAGGTCTGTCCAGTGCACGAGATGCTGCGGGGGAGACCAGTCTTTTCTCTTTGGAATGGGAGACCATTCCTGTTTGAAACAAGTCTTCCATAGAGAATTGATCTATCCCTGATTCTATTTAATTCAACTCGATATTTTTTTTTCTTTGTGATTGTTACATGTAAGTTACATGGAGGACTCAGTCTTCTTTTCTGCTCCTATTCCTCTTACTTCTTAGTCCTTGTAGATGCCTAGATTGACGTGGAATAAAAACGCATGTCAGGTGCAGTTAGGTGGGCAGATGGACTGACAGGAAGCCTTGGGGGAGTGAAGGGAAGGCGATCTTTCAACCGCAGGAGACAGAGCAGAGGGCAGGGAAGGTGCCTGGACCCAGGGTGGCAGGGTGAGGTCAGGGCTGGAGAAAGGACAGTCTCCAGGAGAGATCTGAGCTAGGGTAACAGCACAAGCAATGTTAGCCCACAGATTACTAGGGGTGACAGCCTATCAAATCTCTTATTTTTTAAGGCACTTGAGGATGCAGTTTTTAAGTTCTTGAGGCGGGCAGGGGACGTGGGGAAAGGAACAAAGACCCCTCCCCCATCCTTTTGGTTGGTCTCAGCAGCAGCAATAGGAGTGTGGACCTGGGCCAGATTCTAACTCTCTCGATCTCAGTTTTCTCATCTGAAAAAGGGGAAGAGAGTAGCAGTGCCACTCCTTGCCAGCACCATCAGCCGCCAGGGGCTATTTTCATTATTACCCAGCAAAGCTCTTGAATATGCCTCCAGCCATCACCAGCTTCACAGATGCAGGAACCACACCCAGGTTTGATTCTACTTAAGGCTCTGGGTGTTCAGGCCAGAACAGAGAGGGTAGCGGAGAAAGGCCAGCTGCGGCTAAGAGGGAGAGGGTGCGCAGCAGCACACAAGAGCCTGAGGTCGCGGTTGTTTTTCACTGCAAGGATTGTGATTCTGTGCTAAGTCATCCCTTTAATAAGTTCCATTTTAGGACTTATGGCACCAAAGCCCTGGTGTTGTACAGTTTGGGGTCACGGCCGGAAGCAATGGGAGGCACTGGGATATATGCTACGAAGTGAAATGCATGGGTAAGGTGGCAACAGACCCAGAGAAGGAGACACTATAAATATATATATTTTTTGTTTGTTTCTTATGAAATCCACTCATAAGAGATCTTTCTTCAAGCACAGAAACACATTATCTTCTTAATAGACTTGTTGATAACAGGCAGGCCATTCCCTTTGGAGAGGTCTTCCTTTTTGAAGAAAACCGTTAAAGGACATTAACTGAGATCAATTTCAATATGTTAATGCACTGTTTCTTTCCCCAGTGCGCCCTGAGACCACAGGCTGCCGCTCACCTCGCCACTCTGTATGCGCCAGCCCTCCACACCCGAGGCTTATCACAAGCAATTATCTTACCCAAATAAAAAATGAAAATGGAAAAGTTAAATAAATAACAGGACATCTTGATGGAATCGCAGCAATGCTCATCTTGGCTAACATTAGCCCTGACTTTTGGACAGCTAGATTTGTTAATGCGCTTGTCCTTTGTTTAGGCATCTCTCTCTCTCTGAATCTATGACTTTCCAAAATGATGGATGGCGGCCATCTCTGCTCTCCCCTAAAAATATATTCCCCAGGAAACTGGAGGGAGCAAAACGGACACTGTAGTCCCGACCTAGGTATTGCTCAGATTGGAGAAAACCCTCAAAAGGAAACTCACCTAAAAATTATTATGGTTTTCTTCAAAACAGGTTGAGCCTTCTGTTGTTCTTAGTTTTCCTGCTACGTAAAGAGCTCTGCATACTTGCGCCAGTCAGGCCTCCATGAACTTGAACGGGAAAGTGTGCCTCATGTAGCAGTCAGGATAGACCAGCTCGGGCTCTGGCAGCAAACAACCCTAACCCTCGGGGGCGTAACAGCGGAAGATTTTATTCCTTCTTCACGCAAAGCCTGCTGTAGGTGCTGCCAGTTTGTCACAACAGTCGCCCTTCAGATCTCCAGCCTGGCATCCTGGGCTGCTCTGAACTTTTAGCATCGCCATTCCACTGTGCGCTTCCTCCATGGCCACCGCAGGGAAAGCAGCTCGGAGATGCAGGCACTGATGATTAGAAGCTTTGGCAAGGAAGTGACACGCAGGCCTTTTCCATTCACATTTCATTGGCCAGAACTGGTCACATGGTCAGTGCAGCCACAGGAGGGCGAGAAAGTGCACCTGGAAGTAAATGAGCACTCCACGTGAGTGAACATGAGTGAAGTCTACCTCTTCAGGGAATTTTGACCATTGACGCTTGTTTCTTTCTGCTTGCCCTGAATCTAACTGGATAACTTAACCCAGGTGTCAGCCATCTGGGCATTCTTGTGTCCTACAAACTTCTGAAGTCATCATTCAATCATTTATTCATCCATCCATCCATTCATTTATTTACAAATATTTTTGACATCTAACATTGTATAATTTAAGGTATAGAGCACGTTGATTTGATGCATTTATATACTGTAATAGCTTTACCATTGTAACATTAGCACCTCTATCACAGCAAGTATTTTTTTGTGTGTGTAGTGGGAATAATAATGGTCTAGTCTCTTAGCAAGTTTGATGATTATAATACAATATTTTCTATCATCACTATACTGCACATTAGACCTCTAGGACTTATTTATCTATTAGTTGCAAGTTTGTACCCTTCTATTATATAATTATATACGTGTGTGTGTGTGTGTGTGTGTGTGTGTGTGGGTGGGTGGGTGTGTATAAGTTATATGTAACAGTTCTAAGTTTATAGAAAAATTGAGCAGAAAACACAGAGAATTCCCATATACCCCAGGGCCCCACACTTGCACGACCTCCCCCACTATCAATGTTTCTCACAGAGTGGTACATTTGTTAGAATTAATGGACCTATATTGACACATCGTTATCATCGAAAGTCCATAGTTTACATTGTGGTTCACTCTTGGTGTTCTACTGTCTATGCGTATGGCCAAATGTAAAGTGACATGTACCCACCATTATAGTACCATATAGAGTAGTTTTACTACCTTGAAAGTCTTCCACATTTTATCTGTTCATTCCTCCCTCCCTGCTAAACCCTGGCAACCACTGATCTTTAACTGTCTCCATACCTTTGCTTTTTCCAGAATGTCATACAGTTGGAATCAGACAGTAGGTAGCCTTTTCGGATTGATTTCTTTCACTTAGTCATATGCATTTAAGGTTCCTCCATGTCTTTCATGGCTTGATAGCTCATTTCTTTTTAGCACTGAATAATACTCCATTGTCTGGATGTACCACAGTTTATTTATTTATTCACTTACTGAAGGACAGTTTGGTTGCTTCCATGTTTTAGCAATTATGAATAAAGCTGCTTATAAACATCTGTGTGCAGGTTTTGCAAAGATATAAATCGGGTAAATACCAAGAAGCATGATTGCTGGGTTATATGATAAGAGTATTTTAGTTTTGTAAGAAACTGTCAAACTGTCTTTCAAAGTGATATTTTGCAGTCCCACCAGCAACGAATGAGAGTTCCTGTTACTTCACATCCTCGCCAGAATTTGGTGTTGTCAGTGTTTTGGGCTTCAGCAACTCTAATAGGTGTCTTGTTGTTTTAATTTTTAGTTCCTTAATGATTTATGATGTGGTGCATCTTTTCCTATCTCTATATGCCATCTGGTGAGGTGTCTATAGAGGTCTCTTATCCATTTTTAGTCAGGCTGCTTGTTATTGTTGAGTTTTAGAAGTTCTTTGCATATTTTAGATAATAGTCCTTTATCAGACATGTCTTTTGAAAATATTTTCTCCTAGTCTGTGGCTTGTTTTAACAATATTTTTAAAAAATGCCTCAAAGTCTCCTTCTCCATATGAAATCCAATATTCTCATCAATGACTGAAGATTCTTGGACGTGGACAGGCTTAAGTTTTTCTGAGTCAACTCTAGCGAAGACTTCTTTATATAGAGAATTTTTTGATTTCTACTCTGAGTAGATGCGGACGTGAAATGTCGCCGTCTCGTAATTCCTTCATCTCCAGCATCCCTCCCTCGCTCCTACCTTCACCGGAAGATTGGGGCAGAGAGCGGAGGTGACAGCATGGCTCTGCGTAACGGTGTGAAATGCAGTGTTCGATATCACCGTCCTTCAGAGTTTCTCAGCCATGCCCAGCGCCTGGGATATCTCAGCGGCCACCTTCTCCTCGCAAGTTGCATGTTGCTTTCCCCCCACTTGTCTTCTCTCTCGACTTCTTTCTGTCTCCTGAATGGTCGTCTCGAACTTCTTGTCTTCAGCCCTTTCTGATTGTGGGTCCAAAAAAATTTCCCCCTCAAAGATATTCATTTAATCCTTCCTTTGTTCTGGTCTCTCCTTCTAGAACATATTCTAAGATCCGTCTTTTCATACCCAAATTATCCATTAGGCATTTCATCAACACAGAATAAATTTTCTCTTTGAGACGACTGCTGACTTTTAAAATATTCCCCTCCCTCACCTTTGTAGGATAATCTTGCCAAGTATACATAGAGCGGGGGTAGGGTAAAAACAAAAAGTGTAGAAATAACTCACTGAGCGAGGCTGGGTAAGGCCTGCATGTCCGGCTTAGGGAGCAGAAAGTGGGATTTTATTCATGCTGGCCACTCACAAGCACATCTGTTCATGGAAGAAATCTCATCGTAAAATCAGGTGTTCAACCTGTTTTAGGGACAGTTTGCCCCGGGCTATTACAAAAAAAAATTTTTTTTAAATGTTGCAACTTGAAAGTGTCATTGAAGAGTCAGAACACACTGGGGACCCATTTCCCTCATACCCACACCCTTCCCTGGCAGTAGATGGTGTTTGCAAGAGCAACGTGCGGCAAAGCTCTCAGGAAACGCTGCTGAAGACATCTATCTGCTTAGAATGGGCACAACGTGCCATTTTAAACACTTCGGAATGGTGCAATACCCCAGAGATCGCTTATGTATTCCATTATTGTTATTTCTTATTAATGTTTACCAACATTTGGTTGACTACTAATTGTGACTAGTAATATCCCCCCTTTGTTATTTCTCAACAAATCCCAGTGTTGTGCTGGGTACTGTGTGGCTTGGTTATTTCTAAGTGTATTTAGAAAACCAAGGAGGTCCCATTTTAGATTTTATATAAACTCATTCCACTTAGCACTCTCTAAGTAAAATCAACAGTCTCTCTCTACTCTGTCACAACTCATTTCTCTGAAACTGTTTTTCCTCTTCCGACCCTGTCCCTGATCCCTTTACTTCATCCCCTTATCTAGGAATCCTTGGGAAAGTTGGTTACAGAGTTCCTTCACCGAAATGGCCACAACAGGATACGAGATGCCATGTCTTGAGACTTCACCTCAAAACTTTATCTCCTTCTTCAAAAGCCTGAGGAGCCGCCTGGCATTATATGAAGTCCTCATTATTTGTGACCCTATGTAAGACTATTGGAGAAGAACTGGGATATTTGACACCTTATAGTTAAAAGATCCAATATGTAAGTCAGATAGTTTATTGGCTATTTCCACTTTTAGGGTAAATCTTTTGTCCTTAGCTGGATCTGAGTTGAAATTTTAAGAAAGGAGCGTATATGGTTTTCCTTTTCCTGTTTTCCTTACTCGGACTTGGAATATGTGGGGAGGAGGGAGAAGGGAAAAGGCAGAGTAGGGAAACGAAAAAGTGGAGAAATATGTAGAGAACGGGGGTTTCTTTTCATTTTTCAACTTCTTAATGAGAAGTGGAAAGAAATTAAACAAAAATAACAAAAATAAATTATTTAAGTGTCTACCGTGTAACAAGCCCAGCGTTAGGCACTTTGCACCAGCTGTCACATACAATCTGAGCAGTTAATAATGAAACATGAGCTGTTAGATTTATGCAGAGGGAGCGAGCTAGTCTAGACTGCCGAGGAGGGCAGATGAACTGCATCACTGGATGGAACTTACGAGAAGGCAAATATGAAGAATATAAAGAAATTGTCAAGCAGTTGGCCTGGCCTGGTCAGCAATGGGCCGCCCTAGAGAAAAGTGACTTTCCAGTGGCAAATTTAGAGGTTTGTCCTAAAGACCATACCAGGCATTGTCATAAAACAATGTCTAAAAACATCTATCAATTTTTTATAATTTTATCATCAGAAAAATAATATCACTTTAAAGGGCATTGATTAAATTTCATTATCCACATTGAGCTATGCTAGGGAATGCGCTGTGGGAATGCCCTAACCACAAAAGCCTTTACTCGTAGAAACTTCTAGAAAATCAGGTCAAGAGTTTAACTCTGATACAGAGAATGCCATTCATTATTACTTTTAATACATCCATTTCAGATACATGGGGGCCAGCAGTGGAGCTCAGGCCTACTCTAGGAGGAATGGAAACCAATGAGAATTATTTCATCTCTAAGTATTAGAGTGTTCTTCTTAGAGAAGATAGCATGTTTATAATGGCCTGAACAGTGGAAGAGAGGCACGCGCTTGGGCGAATGGGGTGGTAGAGACACGCGGATGCATCTTGAGAGGAGGCCCAGGGATGGAAGTAAGAGGTTGAGCTGAGCACTGCCCTTGGACCCTGCCAAAGGTGTCCTCACCCTGGCCCCGCACTTTTAGGGCCTTTGCTTTGTCCCTCTTCTGCCTGAGGCAAAGAATTTATAGGACTGAGGATGTGCATCCACTCTGAGCTCATGCCTCTCCACCCCTGCTTTCTAGATCATGCTCTGGGTTTAGGAATGTGGAATTCTTTGGGCTTCTGGGGCTGGCAAAGCTTCTCTTCCGGGCCAGTCCTCGGGTGGGGAGAACAGTGCACACACACTCGGCCAGCAGGTTTGCCAGGCAGCAGTTTCTTTGGGCGTATTTGGGGCTCGGTGTGTAGACTGGGGTGCCCGTGTATGTGTGTGTATGTGGGTAGAGCGGGGGAAGCTTGTGCTTGTAGGGCAGAGCCACGGGTAGAAAGGAAAAAGACGGAATCCTGGGCTTGGCTCTCTCTGCATCTCCCATTTCCTGCAGAGCTCGAAGGAGTCTGAGAACTGGCCTTCCAGGTTGATCTAAAGGTGTATTTGAAAAGTATGGACACAGAATATATTTTATCTAACAGTGTGTTAGCTTGATACATTTTAGACATGTCACATGTGGTCTCTTTGTATCCTGCCCTGGCATGCAAATGTTCCTTCTCCTCCTTAACATTATTGTTGGGGTTTTCCTTTAAAAGTAACTGTTTATGGGGCAGAGGGCAAAGGTGGTCGCAATCTGGCCTCCTCTTTCCACTAACCAATCAGACTCATCCTGGGTAAAAAGCAACAGGAGTCCTCACAAGAAAGGCTAAATTCAGTGGATTCTTTCTTCTGTGTTTGGTTTGCCACAAGGCGCTTATTTTGTAGTTTGTGTAGGAGAAGTGAGTTGCTTATGTTCCCGAATTCCTCTGATAGAGAAGAACTTTTAAGAAGGATGAATTGCAAGAGAGATCTGCCTTCACACACACACACACACACACACACACACACACACACACACACACACACACACACACACATCTGGGGAGCTTCCTTCCCTTTCCCCCTATACACTTGGGAGGTTCCACTGAGGCCTTTCTTCCACCTGTTTGCATCTGCTGCAGAGGACGCTTGCAAAGAGAGTTGCTATGACACATCTCTGCAGATAACAGGAGTTGGCAGATGTGTTTTAATTAAAGAAATCCAGGTAATGAAAAAGATGTCATGGGTAGAGAGAATGAGAACTTGCCAGCGACAAACCCCTGCTCATATCCACTCTGCCCCAGCTCACAGCATCTGCTTATGGATTCTATGAAATGCCATTGTCAGGGAGGGGGAGCAGATGTAGATATCAGGATGCTGCCAGCTCCTGATTACCTACCATTTGGGGTACAAGGCCACAACTTGAATGATCCACATCCATAGAGAACACCCAGCAACACCGTAGCGGAATGTTTAACTTCCTTCTCTGACAAACTATGCACTGGCGCATTTTAAGACTTTGAGATTCTTCGATTCTCTTTCCTTTCCTCTGGGTACAACTGTAGGGAGGAAATAATGTACGAAGGACACAGAAGCAAGTGTCTTCAAGTCCTACTCTTGTATGTAGTTGGTTTAGCCAGCAAAACCACCACATTTGAGTCTTCAGAGGGAAACTGGAGGCCTTCTAGACCCATCCCTCACTTTGCAGTTGATGGAACAGCAGTCCACAGAGGGGACTGCTCAAGGTCCCACGATGACATAGCTTGGTCTAGAACCAGCCCTCCTGACTCATGGCCACCATACTGCCCACAAGGACTTCTTCCTCCTGAAATTCTCCCAGCCCTTTGGGGACGTGCGAGTTAACCTTTGGTTGGATGCTTTTCTTTGGTAGTCCTCATGTGTTAATATCTTTTA
>NW_011888879.1:1905461-1928441 GCF_000151845.1 Pteropus vampyrus
AATATACTTTAATATACCTTAATCGCATATATCTAAAATGTTATTATTTCAACATGTAATCAGCTTAAAAGTTATTGAGATGTTTTACATACTAAGTCTTCAAAATCCAGTGTATGGCAGGTCTGAGATTTGACTGCTTTTCTTATAAGCTACCTACACTCTTTCATGGATGCTGGCAGAAGAGTTGAGATTCTTGGGTCAGAGATAAAGGATTTTGTTACTCATGGCATAGCAAGTAGCACAAACATCAGCATGTTTGTAGCAGTTCCCCTGGTCCCTTGTAATAAGAAGAATTCTAAGATGGTCCCAGAGATTCCCAGTTCCCTATTTACACATGCCTTGTGCTAGTTATTCCACCAAACACTGCTGTGAAGGGATTTTGCAGATAGTATTAAGATTTCATATCAATTGACCTCGAAATAGGGAGATTAAGCAGGTAGGTCTGACATTATCACATGACCTCTTTAAATCTGGGTCTAGAGGTCAGAGACAGAGAAATCAGAGAGATTAAAAACATTGGAGGAATTTGACAGTAAGAAATTCTGCGTTGTTGACTTTGACAAGGAGGGGGCCATATGACGAGGCATGCAGGTGGCCTCTATGAACTGAGAGTGGCCCCTGCTGACAGCCAGCAAGGAAAATAGGGACCTTAGTTATACGATTACAGGGAATTAGACTCTACCAACAACTTGAATGAGCTTGGAAGTGAGTTTTTTTCCCAGAGTTTGGTCGCTAGACTTATATGTATCTGTCCACTCAGGGGTACCATACCCTAGAGCAGCAGTCCCCAGCCTTTTTGACACCAGGGACCTGTGCTTCTACAAGAATTAATGCCTGATGTTCTGAGGTGGAGCTGAGACGGTGATGCTAGCATTGGGGAGCGGCTGCAAATACAGATGAAGCTTCGCTCTCTTGATGGCTGCTCACCTCCTGCTGTGTGGCCTGGTTCCTAACAGGCCACTGACCGGTACTGGTCTGTAGCTCCGGGGATTGGGGCCCGTGCTCTGGAGGATTATTTTTCAACCTTTTTTCTTTTTACTGTTACTCTTTATGGAGCCTTTGAAGATATCTTTTCCTTAATTTCCTTTCTCCCCCATGAAATTTTATACCATGGGTATATTGTTTATCTGTTGTTATTCTATCTATTGTTATATCTATTGTTTATCTATTATATATATTGTTTATGTGCTATGGCCCTTTGGAAGGGCATAAACCATTATAATATTTAAATTTCTCCCACCCTTGACTCCACCCCTCACCCAGAATCAATTTTTTCCCCCTTGCAGGTGATATTGCCCCTGCAGAGAATGTACGCTCTGGAGGACTAGACTTATATTTACCAAACTTACCAGAGGCAGACTAATAAATTAGGTTGCCAATTTATTTCATGTGGAGTGGAATAACTTATTCCGCCATTTATACGGGGATGCCCTCATGGTGTGTCAGGTGCTCGGAGCAAGGGGATGCAGGGGGCGTGAAGACTGAGATCCAGAGAGCTCGGCTCCCTTGCTGTTGTCGCCTGAGTCCACGTTGCTGGACAGAGTCCCTCACTTACGTCTCTTTTCTAGGCTCTTGGGCAATCAGACTGCAACTTGTGCGCTAGAACTAGAAATTCAAGAGTAGCCAGGCATATGGACCACTGTTCTTGGGAACAGTGCTGGATGAACATTGAAGCATTTTTATTCTTAGGGTCTCCCTCTCTTACCAGTTACACACATCGGTCTCAGCGAGCATCCCCTTTTTTTCCTCAAGCATTTTGAAGAGCAGACAGACCAGTTCAGCTTTGAGAAAGCTATTTTGTCTTTTGGAAGAATCAGAGGGAGACTGTCTACCTGGATGTGTCTGCCCCAGGCAAAATATGATAAGCCAAATATTTCAGGTAAAAAGTACTTTTAAATTCCTGGATGTTACTTGTTGGGGAGACAAGCCTAGTGGAGTCAAGATTGCATGTTTAATATCCTTAGAGACCAGGTACCTTCTCTCTGTTCTGGGGCTACTGATTTCATCTCTGACCTTGAGCAGCCATCTACAAAATGCTAACATTAGTGAAAGGAGGAACGGGGCTTGATGGTGTCAATAAGATGGATGAAAACTAACTTTGTTAAAGTGCTTGTTAAAGGATGTGTTAACCACTTTATTTGGAAGTATGCTTTCAAAATCTTCAAAGTTTGTTATCAGTTGAAACGTGCTTTACAGCCTAACGTATGACCAGATTCTGTTAGTGCTTCATGAGTGTTTGAAAAACTATGTTCTATAAAATTGCCTGACAAGTTCTATGTGTGTCTTTAGATAGAGTTTGTTGAATGTGTTGTTGAATCTTCTGTCTTTATTGATTTTTCTATGTGCTTTCTATGCTTGAGATACTAATTTGGAAGAAGTTTATTATATCTCTCACCCTAATGATGGATCTGTCAATTTCTTCTTTAAATTCCATTGGTTTCTGTTTTGTATATTTCAAAGCTTATTTATGTGAGGTTTTAATTATCTTATTTTCCTGACAAATTGTTCTTTTTACCATTAAAATGTGCCTCTCTTCATCTCTAATAAATCTTGAACTCTATCTCATCTGATATTGATACAGTGACACCAGCCTTCTATTAGCTAGTATTTATCCAGTATGCCATTTTTCTATCATTTTACTTATATTTCTGTGCTCTTGTATTTTAGCTGTCTTTTGTACAGTATATACAGCTGATTTTTTAAAAGACAATAAGAACATCTCTGTCTTTTACTTAGGAAGTTTATTTAACTCATATTTATTGGAATCATCAATAAATTTAGACTTAATTTTCCCAAAGATTTTGTTTCCTATTTTCTTTGATTTATTTTTTTCTTTTTCTTCTCCAGTCCTACTTTATTTGGTTTGGATCAAGCTCTCTTTATTCTCTTTTCTATTCTGCTGATTTTAAGATTGTTCATTTTATTTTTATTCTTTAGAGGCAACTTTAACATCACAGGACATATATTTGACTTAGAAAGTGTAATTCTGGATCGTGTTGTATACTTACTTCCAGGGGACACCAATCACATTATTTTCTGGATTGTTAAGTGGTAAAGTCTTGACCTTTTTCCTCCTTCCAAAAATACGAGAAGCTCAAAACATTTTAACTGATCGTTTTTTCCCATCTCCCATATCATTGACCAATATTTCAATTATCTTTTGCTTTTATATCATAAATCAGTCATTTTAATCATTATTGATTTCTACTATCCTTATTTATATTTATTTACTCATACATTTACCAATATTTTTTCTTTCTGGTTTCCTCCTTGAGGTAAAGTAGTAGTTTTTGCATTGAGGATCTGTTAATTTAGTCTCACTTTTTGATTACCTTAAAAAGCCTTAATTTACCTATATGTTACAGATTTTTTTCTTACATGCATTATATAATGTGTAACAAAGAAAAGCTTTTTTTAGTTATCATTATGCCTTCACTCTTGAGTGATAGATTAACTGGGTATAGAATTCTAGGTTTGCAGGTATTTTTTTCTTAGCACTTTGAAGATATTTATACCTGTTATTCATTTATTGCCTCTCAGCTGCAAATCCATCCTTCTTTGCCATACTTTGTGATATCAGACCTGAACTCTGTAGATTACATTTCTCCCTTGACAGAAGGCTCGGTGTTAGGCTCTGCCAAGAGAGGGCACCAGAGGGACACTACAAGGCTGAAAAAGGAAGAAGGAAAAAAAAGATTTTTTCCCCCCTTTTTTCTTTTGGTTCCTAATCTGCTCAGTGCTGAGCCAAAAAAAAAAAAAAAAAAAAAAAAAAAAAAACAAGCAAAAACACACACACACACACACACACACACACACACACACCCCCCAAACAACAGAAGGCCAATTTCTTTGGCACCACATCAGTGGGCATCATATTCCTATGGCAACCATGCCCTTCCTTCCAAGGTCTGAATTTCTGCTTTGCAGGGTCTCTTTCTCTGAAATTTTAAGTTCCTTTCTTGTTCACTTTCATCACATCCCTAAGGGTAATAGTTTCTTGCTGTAGTGTCTACCTCTCTACATTTTAGAGTTTATTTTGCCCATGTTAGTTGTTAACCACCTTTTAATTCATTATATTAAAATTTTCCTGTTTAAATTGCTGGTATGGTTTCAGTCTCCTGACTGGACCCTAACTGATGAAATATTATTGTATTGTTTAATTTTGTTGCTCTGCAAAAGACTGTTGCCTGCAAAAGATTTGAGTAGATACTTCATAAAAGAAGATGTACAACTGGCCAATAAGCCCACAAAAAAAGTTCAACATTAATGTTTAATAATGTTCAACATTATTAGTCATCAGAGAAATGCAAATTAAAACCTCAATGAGACCATTACACACTCAGCAGGATGGCTAAAATTAAAAAGATTGACAACAGCAAATGTTAGCAAAAATGTGTAACAACTGGAACTCTCCTACATTATTGGGAGTGTAAACTTATACAACTAATTTGGAGAAATTGTGTCTGGTAGTGTCTTATAAATGTACACCGACACTATGACCCCAGCAATTCCACTCTTAAGTATTTACCCAAAAGAAACAAAAATATATATATGTTCACAAAAAGACTTGTTCAAGAATGTTGATAAAAACTTTATTCATAATCTCTAAGATAGAAAGAGGTCAAGTGTTCATCTATAGAAAGACAGATGAAAAATCTGGTGCCTTCATACAATGAAAAATGACTCAGTAATAAAAATGAATGAACTACCGATACATGTAACACCATGGGTAAGTGAAAGAAGCCTTATAGAAACATGTAGGATTTCACTTATGTGTAATTTTAGAACAGGTAAACCTAATCTATGGTAGAAAAAAAACAGGATAGTGGTTGACCTTGAGGGTATGGGAGTAAGGATTGACTGGAAAGGTATGTGAGGGAATTTTCTGAGGGGGATGGCACTGTTTCACATTTGCTAGAAGTTTGGGTCACACGGCAATTTATATTTACGATGTATGCATTTTATTACATGTAAATTTGACATCAAAAGAAAGCATCTGTAAACAAATATTGAACTCTAATGATATCCTTGTTAAAGTATTTAAGGAGAAGTGTATCAATGTCTACAATTTGCTTTGACATGTACAATACAAAAACAAACCAAAATAAAAACAAAATAATAATAAAAAACTAATGAGGGATTGATGGATAAATACAGAGATGGGTAGAAGATAAATACGTGATAGTAAATACAGTAAAATTGAGTGAAATATTAATGATAGAATCTAAGTTGTGGGAATATAGGTGTTTGTGGTAAAGTTCTGTCAACTTTACTCTGTTTGACAATTTTATCTTAAAATGTTGGAGAAAAGTGCTACTGTTGATTTAATCTTTTAAAAGTAATTTGTGTTTTCCCTGTGGTATATTTAGGTATGAATTAATTTTTGTTGCACTGAGGGCTCATGAGCTCATATCTTTTTTCAGTTCTTGAGGTCTATCAGCTCTTTCTTCTCTTCTTCTGGAATTCCCATTAGATCTGTGTTGGAATTTCTCATTCTTTAGAATCTTTTCCATACTTTTTTGTCTCTCTTTGCTGAAATTTGAGCACCCTCATCTTTCATCTTCAGATATTTTATTCTCATGTCTATTTTTCAGTTTACTAACTCTCTATTCAGCTATATCTTGTCTGCCGGTTAAATTATGACTATGTTTTCCATGTCTAGAAATTCTATTTCATTCTTTTCCCAATTAATTGTCATTTTATTTCAGTGTCATCTTTTTGATTCTTTTATGTATTTAATCATTTTAAGTATATTTAGTTTTTAGCTTAATTCTCATAGTTTATTTTAAGTGAGTGTTATCAGGGTTAAAATTCTATTTGCTTTATCTGCTGACTCTCACTCATTGTGAATTGCTTCTTTGTGTGCTTCACAAATTTGGATTGTGATTTATGGTCAGTGAATATTTATCTGAGGAACCCTTCCAGCTTGAAGAAGGTTCTGTTCCCTCCAGAGCAATTTTTTCATTTGTTTCTGTCCTAGAGAAGCCAGAGTCATAGGCCCTAGTCACTCTTTATACTAATTTTCTATATCGTGTATCTAGAGGAAAGTTAAAACCCAACCCCTTATGAAGGTAAGGATGTGCTCATGAATGTTAGAGAAGACTATTTCTTTTCTTCATCCAGAGCCCAGAGACAGCTAAGTTTGATCATCGTCCTAAGTCTGTGTGTAGATTGTGTTTACCTTAGTCCTCCTGTGACTAAGGTAGCAAGCTCTTCAAGGCTTCTGGCTCTTTTGGGGTGGAGATGGAGGAATTGGTGTGGGAAAGGGTGTTTGCCTTCCACTTCTTTGCATCATGTCTACTCAAGGCCTAATATCCTGACCTCAGGTGGACAGTCACACCCCAGCTCTGTGTTACCAAATCTGTCAGCCCTTCCACAGGCAGCTACAGCATCAGCTCAGCGTTTCTACTCTAGTTTTCAGTTCTTTCTTTGTTTTGGGTCTCTGGAAATTTCCCTCACTTATAAATCCAGTTATTGCTTTTAAAAGAATGTTCATTCTAATCTATTCAGCATTTTCTAGGTGTTTCATATTGGGAGGGTCTTCAAGTAATCTAATCTTCCATAATACTGGAAATGAAAGCTGTGCTGAGCATTGCACATGGATTATTTTATTAATAATTCACAACAATCCTATAATATATGTATTATTAGTCCAGGAAATCTAGGCATAGGGGATTAAGTAGTTTATCCAGGTTTTACAAGCTGGTAGGTATGGAAGAGTTGGGTTTTTCCCAATGTCTAAATGATTCCAGTATGTAGATTTTTGTTCTCTTGCATTGCAAGGGTAGTGAAACCCATCTCTGGCCTGGAAACATTGCTTTGCTTGGGTCAGCGGTAAGTTAGTAAGTTAGTAAATCAGTAGATCAGTACTTGAACACCCTCAGTTTTCTGGGTGCATTTGCTATCTTCTCATTCAGCAAGTTCTGAAGAGTGCTCTTTGTACCTTAAGAAACAGGTGGCTTTTGGATTTCTCCCCTTACCTGTCATGTCCTGCTCACGTGCTGGCTGGAAGAATAGTGTTTGAGGTACCATATGGGATCACTCTCAAGAGACCCTCTTCTGCTTGACAAGAATACTCAGCCTCAAGATCATGGGACTCCTGTGTCTCATGTCAATTTTTGACTGAGTTTTATTTAAGTCACTTGCTTGATCTAATTTGCAAACCTGAGAAGTGATGAGCTTTCTGTTTATCTCTGAGACTGCCTTGCAGACAGCTTGGGTGACCAACTGTCCTGTTTTACCTAGGATGAGGGGGTCTCCTGGGACGTGGCCTTTCAGTGCTAAAACTGGGTGAGTTCTGGGCAAACCAGGATGTCAGTCACTCCGCAGACCTTTAGGGGTATTATTAACCAGATCAGTGCCGGTCCTTCACCATAAGAGGCCAGAGCATCTTCTGGTTTCCAGATTTCCCCAGAGATGAAAGGAAGGAGGTTTAATGGTGAGAAGAGGAGCACAGAGGACAGAAGATTCATTTCAAGGACATATGGAATAAAGCAAAACCTCACCAGGTATTTCCCAGCTGGTCCTAGTTACACCCCAGCAGAAGATGGAGCAGCTTACAGGGGACAAAAAGTAAGAGCAGCAGGGAAGAAAACTAAGATTTACAGAGAGCGTGGTCTCCTGCACCAGGTATTTGGTTAGATTCTTAGTCTGTATCATATCATTAGTTCTGACCGGAGCTCTATGAGGCAGACCATATCATGCCCATTTTGAAGAGGAGGAAATTGAAGCTCTGCAAGATTAAGTCATTCGCTCAACATCACGTATTTGAGAATAGTCATGCCTGGATTCAAAGCCAAGTGGGCCTGACCCCAAGGCCAGGGGGCTTCTTCTACTCCACCACAGGGAAGTCTTTATGCCAGCACTGATTTCAGGAGTCATGAGCTAAGGAGGAAAGCTGAAAATGAGACAGACTCTGCAAACTGTCCTTTGCCTTGCAACCTCTATTGGGAAGTGGCAGAAAGTGGCCACTTCTCTAAGGGCACTGTGGGATTCGGGGAAGTGGGCAGGAGAGCATGGGGCGCTCTCTGCCAGCACTCAACTCCCTATTTCTTTTCCCCTCCCCAACATACTTCTATCTACTGTCAGGTTTGGGTGCAGGGGACAGAGATGCTGGACATAGAGATAAAGATTTCTTTCCCCTTGGCGGAGTTGTTTGTAGACCATTCCGCTGGCAGTCCCAGCCCTCTGGGGCCTGGGTCTTTGCTCCTTGCTGTTGGGTGCCTTACTGCTTGGGCTGAGGTCGTGAGCTTGATCTATCCCATTCCCACTTGCTCATCTTTAGAAAAACAGCCTCCTATTGCCTGTCTGTTGCATTGTAAAATGCTCTATCAATATTAAACATTATTAGGGCATTTTTGCCTAACAAACACATCCTAAGGATCCAGTGATCAGAACTGCTTTTAAAGGCCTCTTCTAATATTTACCTACCCAGCTTCCTTCTATACTCTTAGCTGTGTTTTTCTGAAACAGCTGTGTCCAGAACAGAAGGCTCTTTTGTGTAAACTCATAAGTCACCTGTACTTATTTTGTGTATCCAGGGCTGTTATGCTCTGCAGCAAGCTATTTGAAAAAAAAAAAAAATAGGAGTGGGTATTTGATATAATAGATTATTACATGTTCAGCATATAAATTACTAGGTCTTAGAAGCAGGAAGCGAGTAATTTTGCCCTGAGGTAATATAACAGCTACTGTGGAGTTACTAAAATCAATTAAATAGATCATTTGTGGTCAGGGCAGAAGCATGGAATTACTACCTGAATAACATTTGGCAGTCATTCCCTCTTTTAATCATTCAGTAAACAGGTATTGAGAACCCGAGATGAGTTTGAGACAATCTAAGTGCTGGGCAGGGCTGCAAAGACATACAAAGCATACAGCCTCAAGGAGACCAAAGACTTTCTCAGTTCTTTCCACAGAAAGTTAACCAAAGTCATTATGCTCTTTGGTCGATAAACTTAAGTGAGAGGGAAATGGGTCTCTTAGAAGCAGGTGGACATGGAACCAGAGGTGTGAGGGGTAAGCTGTACAGTTTGGTTCGGGAAGGCATGAGGTGAGAAAGAAGAGGCAACATGAATCAGACGCTGAGACAGTGCCTCAAGAAGACCAGTTATAATGCAAGACATATTCGGAGCTGGGGGCCTGGGTACTAAGCTCAGCTGTGTGGCTTATTAGCTGGATGATTTGGGGCAAGTTACTTAACCTCATTGAGTTCCATTTTTTCCTATCCATCAAAAGAGATAATTGTACCATTTACCTTAGGATTATATTGTCTGTGAAATAACTGGCACGTAGTAGTCACTCAGAAAAAAGGGGGCCATGATGCTTACAACACAGGCCTACGTGAAGGGTTGGGAGCCACTTTCACCTTGGGAACCAACCCCATCACCCTTCCCGTTCAGAAGTTATAAGGGTCTAGAATTATGAGGATCTAATCTTGCCCTTGCATCTGAAAAAGACCCGAATTTTCTCATGGTCCCCAAAGAAGGATCCAATTTTGTGCTAGAGTCATGGAGATTGTAGCATTCTCTGTCCAGGATAAACCACTTGCTACCAGTTCCGAGCCCCCTGCCCCACGCCCCCGGGAAATACTTTATTCTTCACCAGTGAGGAGCTTTTCATTTGCCTCTGTAATTGGGTCAGTGTCATCTGGCCTGCGAGTCATCCAGGGCAGTTGTCCACTTTTTATCAAGCGAGTCAAGAAGGTATTGACCCAGGGCAAATGGGATGGAGGGGTGAGAAATTACCTAATGAATCTGAGCAATCAAGTCTCATCCCCATACCACTTCTGGGGGCACAATATCCTTCAACCCGGATCCCACCCACTCTTCCTGGTCCCTGTAAAACCAATCTAATGAGAATGGGTGGACCAACCTGGATTTCTTTTCTTAAAGCACCAATGAGTGAAAGATACTATAAAATAACTTATGTCAAAAACAAATGTTAAAATAATGTCATACTCTGATATCTTATGCTATCAGTCTTGACAGCAGAATATGCTAAATAAATTAGTCTTTAAATGTTTCTCCCAATTATAGGCTTTTGGTCTAATTATTGCTTGACCGAACACATGAATCATCTTAACATTCTCCTTACTCATGCTGTAAATATGTGGCTTTTATAAACCAATATTCAAATGAAATACCTTTTTTTTTTATTTTGTTTTAATTTCTCTGGCCTCCGTTGGTAAAATGGACTTTTTTTGAATGACAAACTCATGAGAATGACTTCGATTAGATTTAACCAACTTTTGTTGGGTATCTCCTCAGCAAAAGGAACAGAGCCAGCTACTGAAGGGGACACATGTGGTTGTGATGGCTCTGAGTGCAATACGAAGCAGAGGGAGCCCTGAGAATTAGCATCAGAGGAATGCAACATTTTCAAAATTGTAGATGGCTGGACCTTGGAAGCAGAGAGGTGGGTGAGAGAGTTTTCTGGGGTGAAGACATGGCAGGGACGGGGAAGGAAATCAAGGACCTCAGACATGACTGTTCCCTGGACTCTTTGAGAGGCCTTATTACATATAGTTCCCTGAGCGTTCAGAATCTCTGTGTCTGTAACCAGCTCATGGTCACTGGCTAATAAGAAACCAACATTGCAATCTGGATCTGTCTGATGCTTTGGAGCATCACACTACTGATTCTTAGACGGGGAAGAACAGATTCACCTGGGCACCTTTTTGAGAGAATCCGGGATGTCGGTCTAGGTCATCATCACCAGAACCTCAGCGTTGGAGCCCAGGCATGTGGATAATGGAAAACTCTGGAGCAGCGTGTCTCAAACCCATGCATACGGGTCCCCTGAGGAACTTTGTTAAAATGCAGATTCTGAAGGCCTAGGTCTGGGGTAGGGCCTGAGAGTCTGCATTTCCTACAAGTATCCAACAGAGGCTGAAACTGCTGGTCCTTGGACCATTCTTCCACTAGCAGGGCCCTGGGTTTCTGAATCTCACCCAAGGTTGCGAATCATTGTACTGGGCCATGTGGTCTCTGTATAGACTTCTCCAAATATAGATAACGACCATCTACTGGGACACAGGCACAAAGCCAAGACGTAGGAGGAAAGCAGCGTGGGGCTGGGCCCCGGAGTCCAAGTTAGCAGTGAGTTTCCAGGCAGAGGGACGTGCAGATAGAGCCACCTGCCTCAGAGGGGTCCCGGAGAGCAGGTTCCCTGGAAGGAGGGCTGGGGCTGTGATTCCATTCCTGACAGATCCCGCCCGCGAGACCCACAGAAGGACCCACTGATTAAATAAACGTGTTCTCAGCGTAGGAGAAAAACCCCAGGTTTAAAACTAATTTCCTTCTGTGGGGCTCTTCCTCCCTTCCCCAGTGTGGACACATACAGACATTCTCAGAGGAAATACCTGAGTGCTTGAAAGAACCCACATGAGGGAGGCACATCCAGACCTTGACAGAAAGATGGTCCTCCTGGTTTCCTCTGGTTCCCAGACTGGAGAAATATGATTAGGTTCCAGTTCTGTTGAAATGAAACACATTTTAAAGTTTTTTTTTTTTTTTAAATAATGGAAAAAACAGGTAATCCAAAGAAGTCAATATAATTCTTTTAAACAATTAAAAAAATAAATGAATTTAAGTGTTTTTTTTTTTTTTAAATCAGGAAATAGCTTCATTGTTTGAATTTAGATATAATTAAACCATCGATTTGGCCTCATTAGAAAGTGAATGTTTATCAGAGAAACAGGGAGACCGTGA
Source organism: Pteropus vampyrus (assembly GCF_000151845.1). Taxonomy (NCBI): domain Eukaryota; kingdom Metazoa; phylum Chordata; class Mammalia; order Chiroptera; family Pteropodidae; genus Pteropus; species Pteropus vampyrus. The sequence goes on from NW_011888879.1 coordinate 1,917,173, forward strand.
CAGGGGTACATGGTGGGGAGATGCAGACTTTTTCCAAGTATATACTGTTCATTTCATTATAAAAAGATAAAAATTGAGGTTAGCAAGCAGCCTCAATAGGAAGTGCAGTGAACGTCTTCTCGTTTTCCTAAGAGCCCCCATCTTGACAATATTGTGTTGCTTAGGAACTAACAAAACATGTCTCTCTCAGTGTGTGTCTCTCTCTCTTTCTTTTTTTTAATGGTCCCTTTGTGCCCTGATATTTTTCCAAGTTGGCAGCTGTGAGCCAAAACAATGTGATTTGGTTAGATGCAGCCTCCCTCTCTCAAGTCTGGAACAGAATAGATAAGAACTTGTATGTCAGAATACAAAGTTTACTCAGTACCAGTCAAAAGCTTTTGATGTTGCCTGCCCAATCTGGCCTCACATCTTTGAAGTTCTAGTACACATGCTAGGGTTCCGTCAATAAGAAACAGACCTTTCTTTCCCCTGCTAGTTAAAACATCTGCCTCCTGGAAACGCCCCGCATTAAAGCAGGTTACAATAGTTCCAGGGCCAATAGAGACCCGGGCTTTGCCACATTAATGACAAGAAGAGAAATGTTTAAGGAATGGAAGCAATTGAAGAAAACTCCCCAGGACTGGTGGGGGGTGGGGCGGGGGTGGCAGGTGGGGGGGAGGGAGGCGGTGGTGGTGACAATATTTTCTATTCCGAGATTGTAAGGGAAAAAATTTAACTTGGTTGGTCTTCTCGTAAGCAAAGTAGCCGACCAAGGTGGCCTTTTGGTGTGGTTCTTTATCCAGTGCTGTATTCACGTTATAAGTCACATGTGATCTACACTCTTTATCTGGGACATTAACTGTTTCTCAGTGAATAAGAGCGGAGAATACAGGCTCATCGTCACTCTTTGCAATGTCATTTAAACTGCTCAGCAAATGGCTTATCTGTCAAAGAATATTGCTTTTTCCTGGAATAAAATCCGGTTACTGATTGCTGAAACCTATGGATATCAGAAATGATATCATGATGTGCTTCTGTTGCTACATAGTGGTGCCCTTTGAAGGAACAGAGAGCTAAGGGTAGGAGGGTCTTTGTTCCTGGAAGCATCTAAACAATGGATTATCTGAAGAACCTTAGATGCCGGACTTCACGCCCTTAACCCTAACTCGGGCTTGCAACAAAAGATTTCATCTCACTCAGTCCAGTTATGGAAACGTCAGAGGTGAGTGGAGGTCCAAGGACTGTTGGTGAAGGGTAATTGTGCAGATAAGCACATGGACTACACGCCGAGGGCTGGCAGTCCCAGTTGCACGTCCTGACTCCGTGGCTGTAGACCTGCTGCATAGCTGTGAAGGGGCAGGAAGTGAAAGTCAGAAGGAGGAAGAACATGAGCCCATGTCTGCACGCCCCCTCCTCAAATCTGGATAACAGCGATGAGAAAATCTTTGCCGGAATGCTGAGCTCACAGTAGGCCAGTGGCAGAGAGAGGGGCAAGGTGGGGTGCCATGGGGCAACAGAATCATTGGGCAGATAAGCGGTCCTGGGGCATTGCTAGCACCCCCTTTCTGTGTCTTTATTTTTCTTCTTTCCTGTTCCCTAAATCGGGTGCTCTCATACTCCTCTGTGCTCTTTATTTCCTTTCCTTATCTCAAACCTGACACAGGATTAAAATCTTTTCAGCTTACTCATTCTAAAAATAAATGACTGGAAATGCTCCATCGGTAATTTCTATCAAGAACATTTTCATTTTAAGGAAAGACAAAGCTTAAGTTAAAGAAATGAATCTCTAATGGTGGAACTTTAGACATTGATGGGTAGAATTTCATTTTCCTGGAATCGTACCCTCGAAGGTCTCTACTAACCTTGCTGAGTACTAACCTTGCTGAGAAAAAATAAACAGTCCTTTCTCTCAGTCAGTTTGAAAAAGAAAAATAAAAAAAGAGAGAGAAAAATCACATGAGACCCAGAAGTCTACCTGAGACAGTTCCGGATACCAGGTCAGGGTCGTATTATGCATAGTGAGAGGTCAATGATGAGGACGAGTCATGCACACTTGGTCGGACCTCCACAGCTGTGAGCAGTTCTGATCCAAGTTTTGGGGACATGGTAACACGGGAGGAAGTCTGAGGCCCTGGAAGTGGCACATGGGTCAACTTGGTGGCAGAGCCAGACGAACTATGCGTGGGTGCTGGATGAGGGAAGGGAGAGGAGGATCCTGATCCCCGTGCCTGGAGTGTGAGGCTGGCAGGACCAAGCCACCGTGGACTCCAGCCCAGAGAAGAACATGATGGCTTGCGTGTCTGGTGGGAGCCACAGTGCGCAGGCTGGACTGGAGGAGGTAGCGGAAGGGCAGAGGCCGGGAGACTGGCTGGGGAAGGTCCCCAAAGGCTTTAGGGTGTGGTGTTGGGAGCCCAGCTCTACAGCCTGACTGCCAGCTTAAGCCCCAGCGCTGCCATCCTATAGCTGTGTGACCTTGGGCAGTTGATTTAACCTCTCTGAGTCACAGGGTCTTCTGTAAGATAGGGATGACGTTAGTTTCTATCTTTCAAGAATTCTAATGATGATTAAATGAATATATTTACTTTATCATGTAGAGCACCTGATCTGTGCCTGGCACATGGCACATACGGTGTCAGTGTTAGTGTTTGTTTATCGCTGTTATCCAGATTTGAGGAGGGGGCATGCAGGCGCTCGGTGTCCACCAGGGGTGATGCTGATGGAAAAGCCCATAAGACCTGCAGGTGGGTCTTTGGATCCTTCATGGGACACTCCATGGCTCTGGATGAGGAGGGTCGTGCCCTCTAGAAGCCTGATACAGTCCATGTGCTGGCGATGGACACTTTGTCCCACTTCATTCCACAGATAACTTGTCCAAGGACTTAGCGCCAGACTCAGTAGGAAGATGCCAATCTTCAATTCTATCCTCAAATTCCCACTCAGGGAAAAATAAGAATTGGGCTTGATCCACAGTTAGACACGAAGAGATACAGGCTGTAAGATGTTTTCCCCAAGAGTAAAATGGGGATCGTTGGACCTCTATTCCCAGGACGGAAATAGACTGTCAGCACCTCTCGAATGGATCCAGTGAGGACCTTGCCAAGGGGTGGGGTGGGGTGAGTTTGATCACACATCTGTCTGGGCTGCATTTCCCAAGGCAGGGCATGGTGACAAGATGGACCCAGAGGACAGTTTCTGCGCCTGAGGCCCTGACTTTCTGCTCACAGCTGCAAGTCACCAACGACTGCAGGCCAACTGCCACCCTCTGAAGGAGAAGCAGCACCTCGGTATCCACTTCTGTGCTTCTCCGCTGTCCCTCCTCTCACTTCTCCTCACGCCCCCCCCGCCCCGCACCCCAGCTGTCATTAAAATGACATTTTAATGTTGCATTTTCCTTAGTTGCCGGAGTCGATCCACTTGCCCCTTTCTACATTGTTTTCGTTCACAAGACACAGCCTCTTACGGGGCTGCAAAGCCAGGAGAAGGAGCCATTTATCTAAGGAAAGCAAAGAGGCATTTTGGCACCATTGTCCTCAGTGGGGAGAGCAGCTTAAGGAAGAACGTGGATGTGGGGAGATCTGGATAATACGTAGTGCCATTTGGCTGAGATATAATTGATCAAATACTTTAAGTTGACCTAGCCATTTACCTCTATTCTCGTTCATTGTTAGAAACCACTAAAGATAGAAAGTTTATCACCATTTTATAGATAAGTCTCCTGAGTTACTGAAAGTATCAGAAACTCGTCCCAGGTGACACAGCTATCACATCCTCAAACTCTCTCTGCAAATATGACTCTACTTAATGGGAAAAAGCGGGCGTCGGTGTGGAAAAATAAATCGTGGCGAGGTTGAGAAAGGACTTGCAACGTCAAGTCACTATTCTGGTGGCAATAGGAAGCCAGCAGACGTTCTCGGATAGGAGAGAGACGCAGCCGGATACCTGCTTTAGAAAGGGCCGTGGGAAACAGTTTAGTGGAGAGCGGGAGAATGGAGCAGAAGCTTATGTCCAGCCTGGTCACAAGCCCGGTTGGGCAGAGGGACACGGCGATGGCAGGGAAGGACCACTGGAGCTGAAATGAACAGGAGAGGGGCTGGGAGCCGAGGGTTTGCGGGGTAGAGGTGAGAAGGAGAGAGGGATGGTGTCAAGAGTCCTCTGCAGCCCGAGAAGTAGATCCGTCCACAGAGAGATGGCAATCAGAGAGCCGCATTCTCAAGTGTGGGAGAATCAACTCATCTCAGTTCTGGTTTCATCTCCATGGCGGGGTCTGCAAAGGGCACAAGAGAGGGAGAAATGACAGAAAGCCATAAATCTTGTAAATACAAGCAGCCCTGGGCCATGAGGCAACAGCTTAGGGGGCGAAGTTCTCAAGTGTCATTTTGCCTAAAGACTGAAGCTCAGGCTTCTTGGTTTGGATGCTTCCATTGGGTTTCCTTCAAGTACCATCTGAGCTGGAGATTCTTGGTGGAATGATTTATTGAGATGGAACCTCAGGAGACACGTGTAAGGGGGTGAGGGAAACCAAAGATGAAGGTTCAGGAGCCCTGCAGCCCCTATCCGACCCCAGGAGACACTCTGGAGCCTGAATTGCACAGAGCCAGCAAGGAAGCTAGTCCTGCCCAGGGGCCCCAGGGCTGGATTCTACCACTGCAGTTCAGTTATCTGTTGGCTAGGGGTCTTCTGGAAGGGTGGGGCTATAAACGTCTAGGCATCTCTAGCTCAGATGGCTGTAGTCAGCTAAGGACAACCTCTATCTAGCAAAGAGTGCGAGTGTGAGCCTCTAAAAGCCGGTGTCTGCAGCGAGTGGGGAACAGAGCAGTGCCCCCGTAAAGGGGTGTCCACCACCCTCATACAAGGCTTTTACCTACTGCGGTCTACCTCAGTCTTCACGTCCATCAAGTTTTTGCATTCCCTGGCCTTACCAGGCTTTGTTCAGGCCTCTGTGCTGTTCCACATGCTGTTCCCTGCACCCCGAAAGCCCTTTTCTCTTTTCTCCGTCTGTTGTACTCCGAGTCATCATTAGGATGAAGCTAAAATGTCAGCTCCTCCAGGGAGCCTTCCTTACTCCTCCCGAGCAAGATCTTATCCTGGCTTCCACTGTAATTGCTTTTATCACAGCATTTTTCATCTGCCTGTGTCATAGCATTACAAAATGCATTGCTTTCATTTTTATTCTTATGTATCTATGTTCTGAATACAGCTGAAACTCTTGGAGGGCAGGAAGTATATATTTTTAAAAATTCATTTTGAACACCTAGTGACTGTCCTGTGTGCCTAGCACATATTCTAAATATGTGCTAAATGAGAACATAGTGAATGCATGAATGAAGGGGCTCTAACTATGGGATGCTACTGAAAAGGAGAAGGAGACCCCGTATCTCCCACAATGCTACCTGCGTGGGTAACTTTGGGTACATGGCTTATTTCTTCTGTGCTGTAACATACTATCAGTAACTCTGTGAGCCCCTGGATACCCCCAGATAAACCTTGTTCTCCAGTGGCTTTGGTGCCCTCCTGCCAAGTCAAAATGAAACCCAAGCAAAGAGGGCCTCTATCTACGATTTGCCAAAAGCGCCAGAAATTCTTCCTGGCTGCATGTGACGTTTCTGTTAACCTTTGTCAGCCAGGATCACATTATTGATAGCGAACACATCCTTACAACACCGAGAACATTGAAAAATCGATTTAAACATTTGAACTATAATACTTACCTATTTATTTTCAAAGACAGCCTTAGATAATCAGCAGGGCTTCTAAACTTTTAAAAATAGGAAGGACGGTTTTGGGGTGAGAGGCACATAGAATGTTGGAAACAACTTTGGACTGGGGTGAGGACAAAGAAACAGAAGCGAAGTAATGTGGTCAAGGTCACGTGGCCAAGAGGGGAATTCTTTGAACTTTAAAAAATATATAAAAATCAATTTGATTGAGTTGTAATTTACATATGATAAAACACACTTACTTTAAGTATAGAGTTTGATGAGTTTTAATAAATATTTTCACCTTCAGAGTCAACATACGGAACATGTTCATCGCCCCAGAAGTTCCCTCAGGCCCCTTTGCAGTCAGGTCCTCCACCCCTGGCCTAGGCATCCAGTAATCAGCTTTTCGTCATTACAGATTAGTTTTGCTTTTTCTAGAATGTCATTTAAAAGGAATTATCTAGTATGCAGTCCTCTGCGTCTGGCTTTTTTTCACTTAGCATATTGTTCTTGAGAGTCACCCTCGTAGCCGTGTGTGCCACGGGTGTGCTGAATTTCGTTGCTGGGTGGTATTCCATCGTGTGATGTTCCACGTTTCCTCATTCATTCATTCACTGGGCTTTGGGCTGTTTCTAATTTGGGGCTACTGTGAATAAAGCTGCTGTGAACATACGTGTACAAGTCTTCCGGTGAACACATTCTTCTCTCGGGTAAGTCGCTGGAAGTGGAATCGCTGGGTTGTACAGTGAGTGCATGTTTAATTTCATAAGAAGCTGTCAAACTGCTGCAACAAGTGGCCGAGGCCTTCTGCAATCTGAGCAGTGGTGCCCGAAGGTTCTAGTTGTGCAGCTTGGTTCTGAGCTAAGGTCCATCTGATTTCCAGGCTCAGGTCCTTTCTCCCATGTATACCAGGTATATTCCCAAACATGAGTGTATGTCAAAATCATCCAGCAAATTAAAAAAAATAGTAATAATAGAGTCCAGGACCCCACCCCCTCATTTAGTAGGCCTGGAGTAGAGTTTGGGAATTTGCATTTTTTACCAGCACCCCAGTGCTGTTGGGTGCTGGTGGTTCACAGAACACTGTTGGAGAAACTTGCTATATGGTTCACTAGATTTTCCAGAGAAAATCCCCCCAAACAGGGACATCTGGTATTTTAACAGGGAAATGGCTGCGGTTAACAAATGCCAACATCTGGCTCGTCCAGCTGTTTCTATATCACCATTATCTATGGATGATCTAGATGAAGAGATAAACGACATCAAATAGTGGATAATTTCCAAATCTTTCTGAAGTGACTTTGAAATGTATTTTGTATAAGCATACCTCGTTTTATTGCCTTTCACTTTATTGGGCTCTGCAGATATTGCGTTTCTTTTTCTTTTCTTTTTTTTTTAAACAAATTGAAGGTTTGTGGCAACTCTGCATCGAGCAAGTCTGTCAGTGCTATTTTTCCAATAGCATTTGCTCACTGCATGCCTCTGTGTCACATTTTGGTAACCCCCACATATTTCAAGCTTTTTCATTATTATATTTGTTATGGTGATCTGTGATCAGTGATCTTTAATCTAATTGTTTTGGGATGCTACAAACGGTGGCTCTATGAGATGGCAAACTTAATTGATAAACATGACGTGTGTTTTGACTGTTCTGCCGACCAGTTCCCCCGTTTCTCTCCCTCTCCTCTGGCCTCGCTAGTCCCTGAGACACAATAATATTGAAATTAAGCCAACTCATCACCCTACAATGGCCTCTAAGCGTTCAAGTGAAATTAAGAGTCGCATGGTCTCACTTTAAATCAAAAGCTAGAAATGATTAACCTTAGTGAGAAAGCCATGTCGAAAGCCACGAGGGGCTGAAAGCTAGGCCTCTTGTACCAGTTAGCCAAGTCGTGAATGCAAAGGAAAAGTTCTTGAAGGAAATGAAAAGTGCTCCTCCAGTGAACACACGAATGATAAGAAAGCGAAACAAGCTTATTGCTGATACGGAGAAAGTTTTTGAAGTCTGGATAGAAGATCAAACCAGCCACAACATTCCCTTAAGCCAAAGGCTGATTCAGAGCAAGGCCCTAACTTTCTTCGATTCTATGAAGATGTGGTGGGAATAGCAAGAGAACTAGAATTAGACGCGGAGCCTGGAGACGTGACTGAATTGCCGCTGCCTCATGATGAAACTCGAATAGAGAAAAAGTTGCTTCTTACAGATGAGCTAAGAAATTGGTTTTTCGAGATGGACCCTACTCCTGGTGAAGATTCTGTGAAGACTGTTGAAAGTACAACAAAGGATTTAGATTATTTCAAAAACATAGTCGATAAAACAACAGTAGGGTTTGGGAGGACTGACTCCAGTTTTGAAAGAAGTTCTACGGTGGGTGAAATGCTATCAAACAGCATCCCGTGCTGCAGAGAAATTATTCGTGAAAGGAAGAGTCAATTGATGCAACAAACTTCATTGCTGACTTATTTTTAAAAATCGCCACAGCCACCCCAACCTTCAGCAACCACCGCCCTGATCAGTCAGCAGCCGTCAACACTGAGGTGAGACCCTCCACCAGCAAGAAGACGAGGACTGAAGAACAAACGACAGAAAGATCACCGAAGGCTCAGAGAATGGTTTGCGTTTTTTAACAATAAAGTTTTTTTTTTTTTTTTAAATTAAGGTACGTACATTTTTTTTTAGACGTAATGCTGTTGCACACTTCGGAGAGGACAGCATAGTGTAAACACCACTTTTATGTATACTGGGAGACCAAAAAGTCCGTGTGACTCACTTTATTACGATACTCGCTTTGTTGCAATGGCCCGGGATCAAGCCTGCAATGTCTCTGAGGTATGGCTGGACTCATTTTTTTCTAACATTATGCTTTAGGAATCGGTGTCAAACAAGCAGAGAGGCTGCATTTTGAGGAGAGAAATCAGGAATTGCTGGGAAACTGTAATTTTCCTTGTCGCTCGAGTCTTCCAGGACACCGACATGTATGCCCTGAAAAGATGAGCGCCATTCTCAGATGTCTCGTGCACGAGCATCTCCTAGCGCATGTGTTCGCATGCAGTTTGCGGGCGGACTCCCGCCAGGAAAACTGCGTTTGATTAACCTCCCAGTTATAGCCAATGATGGTGGTGGGCCGCGAACCACACTTTGAGAAACACTGAAATATACCTTGGTGTCTCAGTTTTCCTCCAGGGCAAGAGGAAATGGTCAAGCGCCTGGGTTCCAAAGGCTTCTAGACAAACAGAAGCTGGATTTCTCTCTTTTTTTTTTTTTTTTGTAGTTTTCTTGGTTGGTATTAGGATGGGGTAAGAAACTAGGCCTCAGAATCAGACTTGAACTTGATGTGTAATCTGGGGCTAGTTCCGTCGTCCTCAGCTGTGCAGTTGCCTCGTCTGTAAAATGGCATTTCATTCATTCGCCCTCCTTAATTTTCTGTGGCTGTGAGCATTGCCTGACATTCCGCCGAGTGTGGCATGTATGTGGCACTCCGTGAACATCAGGTAGGATCGCGTTACCCGCTCTTATTCCCGCAGCCCATGCTGGTCCAGGGTTGCGAATGGTGAATCGTCATCCTACGGACTTGCCCGTGCAGAACCTGGGCCTTCGGAGACACGCTCTACAAGGGAGTGCTTGGGTGGAGCATGTATTCCGCCCCTCTCTCTTCTCCCAGGGGAATGAAAAGTACCAACTCCCCGCCCCTCCCCCGCCCCCCCTCCCCGCACCCCAAGAGCTCAGCCCATTTCTCCAATGAGCCAGAGCTTATTGCTACTTGTCACTTCTTATCAGATCTCCAAATAACACAAAGGCAACTCCTGCCCAGTTAAGGTCTGATTGCAAGTGACCTTCAGACACCCAGGCGTGTGAATGTGTGAGAACAGCCCAGGCTGGCGTAAGGAATCTGTCTTCTGGCTCTCAGCCTCGCCTCTCTCCCTGGGTGGAGCCCTCGCCCTCTGCGTCGCCTGGGGGAGGGGGAGGAGCTCCCACCGCAGGGCGGACCTGTCTCTCCTCCTGACATCTCTCCACTTCTGGAGGCCGTCCGAAGGTGGAGAGAGGAGCTCGCTTTTCAGGTCTCTACCCAGACACGTGGCACAGCTCAATTCGCCCTTTGCAGAGGGTCCCATGGAAACAGAGTGGGTGCCCCGTACAATCTTGAGATAAGGGCCAGGAGCTGTGTTTCTCGGGGCTTCTCAAGCTTAGGCAGAAGTAGGGCATGCCGGATTGAGAGCAAGGGGTCCTGCCATCAGAAGGCGACGCCACCTTCCTCTCTTCTGTTCCTCCCAGACCCCACCACTCAGGTTCCTTTCTTGACAGTCACACTCGGCTTTCCAGAACATTCTTCCCCTGGAGTTCTTCGCTCCTGCTCTGAAGTGCGGCCCCCTTTCCTCCCCTCCCCTTCACCATACACAGTGACCTTGGCGTGTCTGCCAACACAACATCGTGAGGCTTTATAAACCTCATATCTCAGAAGGGGCTGACATTACATTACAAGAGGATCTGTAAACCTCCCCGAGATGACTGATGTCTTTTTTAAACAACAGACCAAGACTTCATTTAAATTAGTAACATGGAGATTAGACGCGCTCTCTCAGCCCCTGGCTCGGCCCCGCCGAGACGCTGGGAGTATCAGTCACATGAAAGCTGTTAAGTTTGAGATGGAAATAAATCTGGGAGCCTGTAAAAACTGTCAGCAGGTCAGGGAAGTTTATGAACTCTTGCTGTATCTAATCATAAATCATCAGAATAAGCTAAAACTGAGAAGAAAAATGTCCTCTTTTGTAATCTGATGCTGTCTGTTAGGGCAATAAAACTCAAATGAAATGCATGCATTGCAATTTTTAGCTGATACTTTACATTATGAGTAAAGTGAAGGAAGAGACTCCAACTTAAAAGTGAGACAAATGAGGGGAAGGCCACCCCCTTCCAGAGAGCTGGGCTCTCTGTCCTCCAGCTTCGTGGCTCTCGCACCCCCTCCTGCCTCCTTGGCCCTCAGCACAAGGAAGTGGGTCATACGGATCCCAGAGACTTGGGGACTAAGTGATAGGTAGTGAGAGTATCCTGGCCATGGCCTTGAGTGGTCATGTGGCCCTGTTCTCGGCTCCCAGCCGGGGTTCCCACACGGCCCTTGTTGACCCAGTCAATATTCCCACACTGTCAGACTGCGGAGGGTGGAAGGTGTATGTATGCCAGCTTCCCTTGTTCTCATCGGCCTGGACACGTGCCCTCATTCTCTGGGCCCTTTGGGGGTGACTCACTTTCAAGCCCAGGTTCGTGGGCACGCCTCTGTATCCCTGGAAACCCTCGGCAGTAACTCACCTACCCCACACCTTTCTCCCATTGTCTGCGGTGTTTGATGTTGAGGATCGCCTTTTGCCTTTATGTTTTCTGGGACCTGCCCAGGGATTGACAAAACCCCGAGAAGGCGCGGAAGTTGTGTGAGGAACAGGGTTGTTTTATTTATGTCAACTATTTATTGAGTGCCAGATCTGTACTGGATGCCAGCGACCCAAAGAGAAATAATGGTCCATGAGAGGCTGGGGGTGGGAGGAAGGTGGGGCAGCCCTGGGCTCCTGCTCGAAATATCGAGGGTGGCCTCCAGCTG
>NW_011888879.1:1930030-1940578 GCF_000151845.1 Pteropus vampyrus
GGACATTAAACAAGCCCATCGATTCATGAACAGTGATTTCAAATAGTTGTAAGAAAAGGTGAACAAAGTGACGAAAGATCGACAAATCTGTAAGAACAGAGGGAGAACATCGAAAAAATAGCCGTGGAAGAGTGAGTCCAGAGCTTAGGAGTGAGAGTGGAGGCTGAGGGGAAGTCAGGCCGCGCATATGACGCAAAGCGACCAGCCAAGCAGTGGCTGCTGTGTGGAGGGCGGGTCTTCCAGGGGGCCAGGGGAGGAAGTGAGGACACCAGTTAAGAGGCTACTGCAGCAGTCCAAGCAAGAGAAAAATGGTTTGTAGAGTCAGGATGCTCCCCCGGAAGGGTTTACAGCGGAATCAGGAAAATAGGATGTGTACGTGCACGGATGTGTGCATGTGCGATGTGTGTGTGCATACGCAAACACACACACACACACACTCAGCAAATACATATAAATGTTATTAAATTAATTTCACTGTTTATCTTTTAAAAATGTGATTACTAGAAAATTTAGCATCAGATATGACTTCCACTGTGTGTGTGTGTGTTTGTTTTTTGTTTTGTTTTGTTTTGTTTTGACAGAGCTGCTCTATCGAGCCAAGGTAAGGGGCTCCAATGATTTGTCCTGTGATAATTTAGTTTTACCTTTTAACCAAGGTCCTCAAGCAGTGATTACTTATAACACCCCCCCAAATCTTCATAATAACAAAATCCATAAACTAATCACCTCCTACACAGCTGTCAGTTAATATTTGTATAGCGTTTCTTTATATGGTGCTGTTCTAAGTACTCTCCATATACAGATAGATGTATATTTAATCCTCAAAGTAATATACAGACCCATTAAGGCAAGAACGGTTTGGCATAACTGAGCAAATGGGACGCATCACTACTAGTGAGAAGGGCTCGGCAGGGCCAGGCAGGGCAAGGTGCTGGGAGGCTAAGATTTGCTGGCACAGAGCGAGTGAGGGTGGCGAAGGTGTCCAAGCGAAGCCCATCCCGCTTGGAAAAGTGGCCTGGGGCTAGATTTTGTTGAAAAAAATCTTGGCCTGCTTGACCTTCTGGATGTGGAGTTAAATATTAGAAACATCAAATAGAGAAAGGAAGAGAGACATTCCAGAACAATACCGCTTTATTTCCCACCTTAAGCTGCGAAAAGAGAAATTTCCTGTTTATGAAAACAAAGTCGGGCTTCATTCCGGGGCTGCAGTGACAGCACGCACGCCAGCTCCGAGGCTCTTCCTCTCTTTCGCCTTCACTTGCAGATAAAGCCTCACTGTGATCTCTGTCGTATACGGTGACACAAAGATATACATGTGACCTCACATACAGACCCGGACGCTAGCACGTGGGTCAGAGAACTCCTTTTCCTTTCCTGCTAAAATTTCCACCTCCAACCATTGTACCCTAGACGGAATGATGACCCACGCTGGGTTAACTAATGACAGCGACTTCCTCTTGCAGCCTCCAAAACACAGTTGTCACTTGCTCTCCAGTCCCCAGCGGGGCATCAGGGCAGAGGAAAAGGTGATGAAACAGCCTCTTGTCCATTTCTCCTCATTGTTGTGAAAAAACATGACAACTCTGCTTCCTCTTCCAAGTACAGGCGGGAGAAGGGAGCAGACGGGCACACAGGTGTCCCCTTCCTGAACATGAGCAGCTGGGACACAGACCGTCCATCAGTCCCTCCGCATTATCCTCAGCCACTTTCAGAAGCCGATGGCTTTGTCCTGCTAGCCCCCCAATTCATGCCTTGCTCCGGGCACCATGCAACAATTCTGTGGACTTTTTGCAAAATGTGCACAAAGCCTTTACCTGGGGAGTCATAGTGAAGCCAAAGTGGAACCATGGGCAGTTTCAATATTCAACCGTTTTTGATCTACCAAATGGTAATTCCATAGATTTTTTTTTTTTTTCCCTAATAATATCTGAAACTGCGTGTACCTCAGCTTGGTAAAAGCATCCACATTTTATAGTGATCTGTGCATGACGTGGCAAAATGCCCGTTCCCCAAGAATTTTGTTATATTAAGGGTTTTCTTCCCTTCTTTGTTTTTATTTAGTTTTTACATACCAGAAAGAAAGGCAGATGTGTAGAGAGAAACGGACATGGATAATTAATTATAGGAGGTAAATTAATGATGATAGTTTACGACTGTCTGAATTATGAAAGTGATAGAAATTGGCAAAGGCTGGCTCGGTCAGAAGGGTGAAGACAGTATCACAAAGTAAGCTGTAATGCCTTGCCAGTTAAGACAAGCTGTGACGGGGCAAGGGAAGGCGTAGGGCAACTTAACAAAAAGGAATAAAGAATTTTCTGTCTCTCTTCGGTCATGCTCTTGGGTGACACCCAGAGGCTCTCCCATGGCTGATGGGAGTTAGCGTGAGAGTGGCTTTTCTACCTGGTGGTTTGATGGCCTCGCAAGCCCCTGGAGTCCAGGGAGAGTGGTTGTCTTGCCATCTTTGAAGGTTTTTCTCTACCGGCCTTGAAAATGAAGTCCAGATGAGGGAGAGACTAGAGTAAAACCAGCCACTGAAGGAACTGGTTTGGCATGGGTTTGGCTCTGATGGAACGAAGGGTCAGCTTTTCACTGTGCACGTGTATCAATTTCTGTCCCTTCGATCAGGAGGGGGGCTCTTGGGTGAGAGCACCCCGCTGGTCAGCTGGTGTTCCCATCACTCATGCCTTGATCTTTTCAATTATTTTGGCTAATCATTCCTTAGCATTGAAAAATTGACAGCTGATCATAAAACTGTGCTTCTGCAGAATTCAAATCCTTAAATTATTTTCCTTACTTAGGACTGATAATTTTCATTATCTTGTCTGTCAATCATTTAGCAAGTGTTTCTCAAACACAGCCCTATGCCAAGAACAGAAGACATACTTTTTGCCCCTGTGAAGTCAAGTCTTGAGATACATATTGAGTAAAAGAATGAGAGAAGTACTCTGTGTTGCACACTCGGGTTGGACACCCTGCCCGCTGGTTAGGGTGGCCACGTGGACAGACCACAGTGGCTGGGGCGGGGCAGAGACATTTCCAGAAGGAGAGCCAACACCAGTGTCAGGACGGACAGTTCAAAAGCGAGATCCCGATTTTGAGTCTGCATAGACCGAGAGCCGAAGTGGACGGCATGTCTGAACAAGGGAATGGAAGCGTGTTTTTTTCTTTAATATAGAGACGTTTAAATTATTTCTTTCTTTTTAAACCTGTATTTCCTTTGTGGTTTCTTCCATTGCTTTTGGGCTTAGAAAGTTCTTTTCATGTATTTAGAAAAGAGATAAATATTCACCGATGTTTTCTTCTAGCTAAGAAAATGTACAGCTTGATATTTGAATATTCAAATGGTATCCTTTCAATGACAGAGAGAGATGGAGGCAGGTGCTCAGGTGTGAGGTGGGAAAGGATTCGCAGGGCTGAGCCTCAAGGGCCAGTGTAGGAGCGAGAGAGCAGGGCCGAGGCCACAGCTGGGAGATGTGATCTTTCAGGGCATCAAGACAATAATGACTCAGAGAGGAAGATGGAAGACCCAGGGAGAGAGTGTTGGAGAAACCCCAAGGGGTTTGACCAGAGAAGGTTAAGCACCCAGTTTAGCAGGACAGTCCATTTCAGACGAGGAGACAGGAAGGGAAGACAGGATCAGAGAGGCTCCATGAGTAAGTTGCTCAGAGGCCAGCAGCTGTTTGGGACTAGCAGGTGACTGAAGCAGCTCTGACAGCTAAATGCTTTAGGGGCTCACTGGTATGTTACACCCAGACCAGCTGGATGAGAAGCCCAAAGCTGCTTGGAGTGAAAGACCCAGTTACTTTGTTGTGAACTCAGAAATGTATTCATAGAACAATGTAGGAGATAAACAATGTAACAACTAAAGGACCTGGGTCAGGTGAACCTAAGGAACGTTTAAAGAGGCACTTGCTGGACCCTGAGAATGCCTGCCCTGCTATGCAAAGGGAGAACGATGGCCTGGTATGTGATGGCTAAAGGCCCAATGCTAAAATGAAGGCAGAATTTAAGAAGTTGCCTTTCAATCTCAAGATTGTTAAAACAAACAAACAAACAAACAAACAAACAAACAAACAAAAAAACAAAGCACAGGATGTTAGTTTGTCCCAAGATGCAAGAAGCAAATAAATAAACTTTTTTTTTTTTAAAGAAACATTATCTCACCTGTGCATGGAGAATATTCATCAGAGGAAGTGTATCTTTGTCCTTCAGAGCTTTGTCCTTCAGATATTCATCTTCTGTATCCCGTAGAAATGGATGGGAAACTGAGAAAAGTCACACAATCCAACAGTATATATATGGGAAGTTGCTAGTTAGCTTAAAGGGTACACAATCTCATGCTAACAGATAGAACGCTCTCCGTGCAAAGCCACTCAGCCCACCCCCAAATGGAACCAGCTTTTAACTCACTTGAATAGAGCACTGAACCACCTGGACTTATATCTAAATTTTAATGCCAGCTCCGTTCCTGGCTTATCTGTGTGACCTTGGGAAAGTCACTTCCTTTCTTTGGGTCTTCGGTTTTCCTAGCTATAAAATGGGTGGGTCGGACTAAAAGATCTCCAATGTCCCCATTCGACTTTTAGCAATCTACTGTTAGGAAAATAGAAAGATGAGGGGAAATTAGAACTCTCCTGGAAAAAACTGATTTTGAGACTCCATACTTCAATCCCTCAAAGCAGACTGCTTCTTACATTTAGAATCTTGTGCTATTTTTAGATTCTGACGATCCCCTAAATTTCACATAAAAATGCATGGTGTTCCATTCGCACTGCTTGGTGTTTGGCAGTGGGTACAAAGCTAGGATATGAGAGTAGCATGTTTTTGTTTTGTATATTTATGATCGCTGGCTGCATTTGTTATAAACAACTCTGTTCTATTTAAGGAGCTGGTGATCAATAAGGCAGATAATATTTTCATCATATTCAAAAAGACTAATGTGAAGACAGCCTGTCGAGGGGGCCTCTGTTTTCTTAGCGGCTTCACAATTTCCTGCAGACCGTCTCCCATCCAGGCTCTTTTCTTTGCTGAGTCTGTCCTTCGTTCCAAGCACCAGAAGAATCATACCCAGTCATTTGTTAACGCTGGGGGAAAAAAAAAGTGTCGCTTCTGGTAGAACTAGAGAGAGAGAGAGAAAAAAAAAAAATCATGGCAAGTTTTTCTTTCTCCATATTTCCAAACAGTGGGGGGAAAATAATGGAATGTTTGCCTTGAATTTTGTGTTGCTTTGGCTGCAACGAAGAGATAGTTTCTTGAAGGCAAAAATCTGTCTTTTGTCTTATTGTTGCCATCTTCAATCACAGGAAAATCTGTTCTAGCTGGCCGTTTTGCATTATTACTTTCCCCCTCTCAAAGCTGCCGTTTGTACCAATTGTGGAGTTTCTTGATTCACACGTGGGTTCGAAGGGCATGGTAAAGAACCTGACTGTGACTCACAAACGAATCAGAATTTTTCTGCCTCTTCTCTCCCCATGGCCTCCTCTTCGCAGCGAGGTCTGGGGAAGCCCTGAACTGGCGCGGGCACTCGGGGTTACGGCCGCGGGGTGAAGAGAAGGCTCGGCCATGTCTCAGAAGCTTCTTTTCGTTTGGGGCAGAAAGCTCAGGACCGTCCACACCGCACAGAAGCATCTCGTGGGCCCCTCTCCACTTCTTTAGCCCTCATGAAAAGCACTTTCTAGATGAACACGGAGGGCGAGGTATCATTACCATTTTGGTGATTCTCTTCCAGGAAAACAAGTTGTTTGTCTCCTCAGGCCTTTGGCAGCAGGGGCCAGAGACAGGGTGCCCTTGAATTCCTTCTCCCAACCCAATTCCCTGACCCCTCAGTCTCCTCTTTTCCTCTGCTTTTTTCCCTGCACAGCCCACAGTCACAAGAGAGGTGTCTGTTTTGGGAAGTGGCAAATCCAGAGCTTTCCTCATCCATCTGCTTCTTAAGACCATCGGGGACCATCCCTTAACCCCCACTGCTCCCACTCCTCCCGACTAACATGATATTCAGCAGAATTTTGACTTGAATTTTTTATACTTTTAAAATAAACAATCCTAGTGTGTGCCTTTTTTGATAAAATGACTTGATGATATAGTCTCGGATATAATGGCTGGTACATCGTAGTTACTCAGTAATACTTGTTGAATGAATAAGTGAATGAATGAATGAATTAATAAGTTGTAGGACATTATGTGGCCCCAAATATTGGCTGATTCTGTGGGGAGCCTGGGAAAAATCCGTGGCCTCTCCGGCTGGGTGGGAGCACGGGGCAGCAAGCCGGGCCTGAGATGCACTCTGGGCGAAGCTGCGCTTTACGAGATGGAAAGAAATTATGAGGCAAGAACAAAGAAGCGGCGAGAGAGACCGAAACATCCTGAGCCCTCGCCTTCTGGCACGGGGCCAGATTCAGGGTTTTCAGAAACAGGTGAAAAATGCCACAGAATGAGTTGATTTTCTTTTTCCAAAAGAAAAGTCTGATTCAGTCCAAATAAACTAAATTCTTTATGTGACTTGAATAGGTTTATAAAAATAAAAGTACTTAAAGCACGTGAAAAAGCCTCAGATAGTCAAGGACTAAGAAGGTAGTTACGAGTCCCAGGGTCCTGACGCCTCCAAACCTAGGAGTCAGGATCGAGAAGAAAGGCCCCCTCCTTCCAGGGGCAGGAGCTTCTGAGCTCATGCTGCTCCCACACCTGGCCTGCGGTGGGGGCGTCAGGACTGGGCTCTGGGTCAGGCAGCAACCTGCTATGCAGCGTAAGTGGGAACACAAAGAGGTGGGGTGGGAGGCTGGCGTAGGAAACAGCCGAAATCAGCTCTGGGGCCTATTCTTGTAACTGGGCTCCTACTTTGTTCTTTGTCATTGAACCTCGGCCCTGTGCCCCATTTCTTGGAACTGTGTCCTGCTTGGTTTCCTGCTCAGGGCCTCGGTTCCTTCCAGGGACTGGAGTGCCGTCTCTGAAATCCAGTATCTCCCTGGCTGGCTCTCTGTCACCTGCTGCCAGACCTGCCATGTGGGCTGCCGACCCCCCACCCCCACCCCCAACGCTTGCCTGCTACCTGACACTCCTGGGGCAACCAGCTGCCTCACTCCACCCCAGGAGGCTTGTCACATCTTTAGGTCTTGATTTTTCCTGCGTGGGAGCGATCCCGGGCCTTGGAGGCTGGAGAATAGGAAGGAAGATGGCGGGTCAGACACCCAGGGAAGCGGAGGGGCGCGTGAGAGTGGGAGCGAGTGGGTGTGGGTGCAGCCGTGGCTGCAGGCTGTGGGGGGAGGGGCTTAGTGGGAGCAGGAAGACGGCACATCCACGCAATTTCCATTTCCCCAGCTCCCCCTCTTCTTTCTCATATCTGGGCCTTGGGTTTTATGTTACTTGGCCTGTACCATTCTTTCCCTTGCTCTGAGCCCACCTAACAAATCAATGTTTCCTTCAGGTCTCAGCTTAGATCCAGGGTACCCAAACTTTCTTTGTCACAGTGCTCTATCTCAGTCATTTTTTTTTAAATTAAAAACGCTCTTTTTCAATTACAGTTGACATACAATATATTAGTTTCAGGTGTACGACAAACAGTACTTATGAAGCGATCACCCATCTGATACCACACATAGTTATTACAGTATTATTTACTATATTCCCTATGCCATACTTTACGTCCCTGTGATTGCTTTTATATCTGGCCATTCATACATCTTAATCCCTTCCCCTTTTTCACTCATTCTCCAATGCCCCTTTGGTAATTTTTTTCATGGAGCTTCAAGGTCAAGAGAAATCTCTAACAGTTACTCTGGTTAGGTAGTTAGGTCAGTGAACAGTGTACTAAGCATTTATGGCCGAATAACTATTTGAAAAGTAACTCTCACAAATGGAAAGAAATATAGTATTTAAAATTCATTCTCAAATAATCACAATCACCTGCTCACGGGGTGATGTACAGAGAGATAGTGGACACGCCACCTTCTTAAACTTTAGAATCAGATTAGACACTGCATCGATTTTTACGCAGTACTTCTTTTTATCACAGCAACTGCTGAAAGTCCAGCTTTATAATTACATCACTGAAAGAAAGGCACTGTGATAGAGACACCACATCAATCAGTAGTTCGTGTTGTATCTGACAGATGTGCAATATTGCCGTGTGGCCCTCAGAGACTTTAAATACCCTTCAGAGTCCCCGTGAACTCCGTGGTGATGGTCTGGGCTCCCTCCGCCCCTGGAATTGTCTGTTTACTTGTCTCTTTCCTGTTCACTTAATTGTAAACCCCATGAGGACAGGGGACACATCAGTCTTGTTCATTTAGAGCAGTGCTTGGTACAGAGGAGCTGCTCCAGGAGTAAATGCTGGTGGGGTGGAGGACTAAGCCCATCAGTTTTCGTGCCTGGGCTCCTTCGTGAGGCAAGCTGGGAGGACTGGAAGCAACCTAGCGGCAGTGCTGGTTTTGGTGAGAGCAAGGACGGCAGTCCCAATTGAAGAGGCTCTCTGGTGGACGACGAGGGGAAATAATCAAGGTTATAAGAGAGGACATATGCCAGGGATACAACACCAGGTGCTGAGAAGGTTGCTGCCGATTACAGAATGAGGTTGAGGGAGTGCAAACCATGATAAGAAAAGCCCAAGGAGAGAATGAAAGGAAGATTGCACAAGAGGTCAAGACAGATAATGAGAAATGCTTCCTGTACATAAGGAATGCCTGCTCTGGGGGGACGGTGGCAGCGCCCTCCCCAAGACAGAGCAAAAGCAATTTATCGACAGACACGGTTTCTGAAAATTGAATGGATCTTTGCCTTGGTATGCTCACAAAAGAAGGGCAGAGGACAGATCCCACAAAGACACAGATTTCCCAAGGGACGGAGGAGACCTCTCATGGAAGGCGTGGAGGGTGAGTGGAAAAGAGAAAAACATCCTGATTTTCATAGCCCGGCTCCGACCTCCCGGGGCTGGCACACGGTCCAAAGGGGGCATCAGTTGCGGAAACCAATCTCTTATCGCTGGCCCTGCTGGCCCCAAAGCTGCCAAGTGTTTGGTGCCCGCATCAGTCCACAGGGACTCATTTTGTCACATTCTGTTCCTGGGTCTGAGGCGAACGGCTCCAAACAGGTTTCCTTGCCAAGTCGGGGCAGTGAGAAAGCACATTTTTGAAGTTGCTATTAGTGTCGTCCTTAGCTGGTTTCTGTAAGGTATTGTTTTCCGGTAAAGGAGGAATAAGGGAAACACTTAAACAATAACGGCTCTGAGGGAGTGCGTACAGGGAAATTATTATCTCTTATTGTGCCAATAAGTTTCAAGGCAGCAAGCCAAGGTGTTTTTACGCTGCTGGTGCCCAGGCTACAGCTCTGAGGTCGAAACCCATACTAAGAAGGGAGTTTGTACAAGAAGCCTCCCAGAGATGCCCAATCCGTCAGAGGAGCATTTGACACCAACCGTGTTTCTCGTGGTTTTAAACCCTGAGAGAGAAATTCTCACAACGATGAAAAAACATGAGTTGAGGTTACTGCATCCTGCTTCCTTGCGAGGCATAGTAATGAACGCTTTGTGTATCATCTCGCGTGAAGCTCATTAAATGATGATCTCCATTTACAGACGAGGAAACTGAGAGCGGGATCCCTCCCAGCCAGCTTGTTGGCAAAGCTTAGGTTTTCTCTGGGAGGTGATGCTGAGACCATCTAGTCGGCCCAGTTAGTCTCCCTGTGTCCTGAGCACGCATTATGTGCTGAGCAATGTTTTCAGCATTGAAGAGGCCACAAAAGAAGAATAACATGCCCTCCTCTGTGCCCCCGACCCCCTACCCCCCACCCATGAACAAATTGGGAAGACAAAAGTAACTCAGAAGAAATAAGTATCAAATTAACCTGGCCAAACTGGAAAGAAGTACAATTTTTGGTAAAAGTTTAGGGTGTGACGATATTATTGTAAATTGGAAAACAAATTGTTCTCAGATTTGGGGAGGGGGAAAAAAAGAAAATAGGAGATAAGCCATTAGAACTATGTGGTTTTAAAAGAATAGAGGATTTGGAAATTTAGTCTAATCCTTTTTTATTTAATAGAGGAGGAAATTAAGAGCCAGAATGGTTGTCGCACAGTTTTATCGGTAGAGACCTGTCTCTAATGGTCTCTATTCTAGCATTTACATCTAACTTCAAAACAACACATGACTCCTGCCTGCTTTGCCTAGAGCTGGAATACACAGGACCAAGGAAGTGCTATCCCACCACTCTCTGTGTGCGACATGGGGGACGAGAAGGAGGAAGCCATATTAGGATGCTAGTCTGTTACTCAGAAGAGTTTCTAGAGCAACGATAATAACAACAATAACAATACAGCTAGCTTTCTTCTCTCCACTTTTAGAAGCGTCGGTACAAGTTGGGGGCCGGGAGCTCACAGCAGCTCCTGTGTGAATCCGCGTGCTTGATTTCTAGTTTGATTAAGAGGTGTCCGAGTTCACCTGTCTTCCCTTTCTGTTTTAGTTTCCTGATAGTTAGGGGAGGTCTTCTCAATCCTTCCATCCTCCAGGTCTTAGTGGGCTTTGTCGAAAGGAAATAGTTGACATGTTTGATATCTAGGGC
>NW_011888879.1:1940918-1954060 GCF_000151845.1 Pteropus vampyrus
CAGTAATGTAATTAAAAAATCCCCATGCCACGGATATACCGTGATTCATTTGACTGTTTCTTCATTGTTTAGCATTTAGGTCATTTTCATTTCTTGGTGCACAAATAGTTGTCAATATTTCTAATCTTTTTAAGATTAGATTCATAGATGTGAAATGACTAAGGCAAAGAACATTGATTTGTCAGTATACGCTAAAAAACCATAGGAACAAAGGGAAAGATTGAGAGTGATGGAGAGATAGGGAGACAGAAGGAAGCGAGGAAGAGGGAGGGAAAGGGAGGCTGAGGGGAGGAGCGAGAGACAGAGAGAGAATTAAAATTATTCTTCATTCTGCTAGTCAAAGCGGGTCTACCCCGAACACTTCTGGGTCTGAGATGAATGTAAGTGAAGGCCCATGTACCATGTGTCTAAGTTCTTATCCCACTGACAAACTATTTAATGAAATATGTTCTATCCTTACCTTTGTGACAATCCTGAAGACTACGTTCAAATTTAGAATCCTGGGAGTCCTTGAAGTTTTGAGCCAGAATGTGGTAGGATGGGTAGAGCAGACCTCGAGGTCCTGCTCGCGCCAGCCGTGACTTGAAACCTCACCACGAGGGCCCTCGTGTGCACATATGGACACTCCCATCCCATGTGCAAGTGCCATCCACACCCGTGCAAACAACTTTCTCCTGTCGACCCCGTGGGTCTGGGGCGTGCACACCAGCAACACAACCCACCTTCAGAGAAAGGGGCCGGGAAGAAGCTTGTGCGGTCCTGGAGATGGCCGTTCCAGGGACCTGGGTCCGGGGTGTGCATGAGAAGGAAGGTGGGCTCAGGCTGCACGCGGGTTCATCCCTTTGGCCTTGCACAGTCCTTGCCCCATGAAGAGGGACAGGTTGGAGGAAGACCAGAGTGAGGCGCTCTGAACTATAGGGCCCTGGGAAGCACCCAGGCCTAAAGATGGTATAAAGCCAAAGAAGCTCAGAAATAAAAATCAGAATTATGTTATTTCAAATGCTTTACTACGTGCACTTGTGCTCACACACACGTAAGTTTATTCTATTCTGCACGTGCTATTTTATAATCTTTAAAAAATAGAGATGCTATGAACGATGTTCTGGTTAATAAATACAGATGCATGAACACTTTGATTAAGATTTTATAAAAATATCTTCCAGTAAAGTTTTCCATTCTCATCAGCAGCGTCTTGTCTTAAACCACACCCTTGTTCACGCTGGGTGAAAAGCGGAGGGTGCCCCATCCCACCTACTGCTGGTCAAGAACTGTTGCTTTGCTGGAGAGCGTTGAGACATGGAGGTATCCCCAGAGGGACACCAGAGGAGCGAGGCGACTATGTGCAGGAGCAGGGGCGGTTCAGGGCAGAAGTGTCTACCTTCGGGGATAAGGAGCTGCCTCCACAGAGGAAGCACTGTCGACCTGGTTCCTGACCCCTGGCCATCTTAGGGCTTCCTACATAATCGTTCAGCCCTGCTCCCTCAGGAAAATAGAATTTGGCTCGTGACCTCGAAGTTTATTGGGTTCATGGAAGGTGATTATGGTCTGGAACACGCTCCCCGGGGCAGGAATTGTTTAAGTGCTTTCCTCATCCTGGATTGCAGGAAAACAGTACGGGACATATGTCGGCTGACTAACACGTGCAAGCAATTCGGGTAGGAAAACGTCATTCTCCGAGGGTTAATTTGCTTCGGTGGGGCATATTTGTTTGTGCAAGGACTAGACAGATCGAGTCAGCTGGAGCCACCTGCATTTGCCAGCAGGAGCAATGTAGACCCTTTCCTGTTCTGGGGCCCATCTGCTGGGGTTCATTGACATAGCCACTTCCAAATGTGTGAAGCATTTCCTACGTGTGATGACTCTTGGGTTAACTACAGGGTTTGACACCATAAATTCTTATAATGTCTTGCACTGCTTCATGCATGAATCTTCCCTGACACTAGTAAAGGCTTGCCGGGGCCAGGTCTCTGTCTCTGATTCTTGCTCAGCCCTGTTGGTGGTGGGGCCGACGGGAATGCTTCCTCCCCGCCTTGTTTCTCCATGCCAGGCGATAGCCTGGCCTCCTCACTCACTCTCGTCCTGGAGAGGAGGAATGATCTATCTGCTTGGTAAACACGAGAGAAATTCTCTCCTCTTTCGTGGGATCTGCTACCCACACATGAAGCACATGCTCAGCTCTGCCCCGCATGCTGTGAGTTTTACAGGACAGGCCCCCTGTGGCTGAGGAGTAAACCTGGAACTGAGGAATTAGCCAGCCATGTCCAAAGGAGCCGCAACTCATGCCTTAATGGGGTGTTTCCTAAAGGGTGTTTATCAGAATGCTTTTACCCCACGAAATGGTAGGAGGTGTTATCAAGGAAAAAGAAGGAGTCTGTAGTCACGTAAAATTGGGAAGAACTGTATATTAAACCAAGTTCAACTGGTTTGTATCCGGTAGGACTTCTCAGAGCCTAGCACGTACTAATGTGCATTTGAGATCAGGCAGGGAGGCTGGGGACTGTGGAATGGGGTAGGAGCGAGCCCCTGGGGCTACTTACCAAAGTTGTTCCCATGGCCAAGTTCCTTATTTCTGTCATAAAGTCCTGATGTTTCTCAGAACCTACAGTGAAAGGCGAGGATTTATAATCTTAGCCATCAGGTGGGTATCTGACTGCACTGGGGAAGTGTCATCACTCAGTATAGACACAGAGTACGTGAGAGGGAGGGAGGCCTAAGGCATTCGCAGTAGAGGCTCCTCGCTGGGGAAACCCCAGCAGGAGAGGGGCTGGGAGATGAGAGAAGGCGGAGAGAAGAACCGCCGCTGTCTTTTAGGTGCTTTCGGCTGAGTGAGAAAACCCCTAGGTCAGCGGTTCTCTAGGTGTGGGCCTGGGCCGGAAGCATTAGCATCACCTGGGAGCTTTCTGGAAATGCAGATTCTTGGGCCTCACCCCAGACTTCCCGAGTCAGACTCTCTGGGGCTGGGGCCCAGCGATGTGGTTTAACGCTGGGCACCACTTGGCATAATATCCGAGTCTGCATCCTGGTTCAGCAAGAACCTCTGCCTCCAACATTTCCGTAATAACTCCCAGTTTCCAGATGCGCTGCAGGAATGAAAGGACTTCGGGAATTTGAGAGATCACGTGCACAGAGGGAAGAGCCGGAGATAGGAGATGTGAGCCGAAGCCTCAGTTGCTGAGCATCCTTCAACAATTCATTTCGTTTTCGTCATCAATAAAGTGGAGGGATTAGGAGCTGCCCTGGGTGGCTCATGGGGTCACATGACAGGTAACCGAAAAATGTAGGCAAAGTTGCTGGACAAACTGTAAAGTGTTCCACCTGTGTAGAAACTGACGTTGGGTCAATGCTTTTTGAATCTGATTTTGGCAAAATACAGTCTCACTTTCCTGTTAATAATTATAGTCTCAGTACAAATCTAAAGTCCTTTTAGATTCAGGCGTCGCTTTTAGCCTGAGACTTCGCCTTAAAATAACCACTTGGGTTTTAATGAAGGTGCGGGGAGATCTTTTCATTCAGCATACGTCACAACATATATTTTCTTTGGCAAGGGAAGGTGTACGATATCTTTGTCAAATTATTCTTGACGTAACCTTTAGCTTCTCCTCTAGAGAATAAAAGGAAAATATAGTTTCTCTCTTTTCATGCCATTTTCCAAACTGAACCCTCTGTGATGGGATTTGAGGAAATCAACGCACCTTTCCCCCGGGACGGTGAGTTCTCATCACTTCTCTATCTCCTGCCATTGCCTCGACGGCTCTTGTCATCAGCGATTATAACCTACTCTCTCCCAACCCACGCTCCCCGACCATCCAAGAAACCATTTGGTGGGTAGAATTTATTAAGATGTCAGCACATTTTCACTCAGCCAGTCGTCGTAATGGATGGCGGAAATGAGCCAAGTTGCCTTTATGAGTAAGGAGAATCGTTGGCCCCTGGATGGAATAACTTTCGAGATGATTTTCTCAAGCCCACATGGCAGCACCTGGCATCACTGCGCTGGACCCTCCACCCCTGGATCACTACGATAGGTTTATCTGCTGTTCTTTACTGTCCACTATGGAAAGTAGCAGAGTCACTACCCATCTAACCAACGGGGGTAGAGTGAGAGGAAGGGTCCTGGGCCAGGGCGCAGGCTGCCGTTCAGATGAATTAGGACCGAAACATGGGGGGAAAGGTCAAGAAAGGGAAAATGATGAGCTTTAGACTCCAGCCTCTTGTCATCTTCATGGAAGACCATTTAATAGGCAGCGGCCGGTGTTGCAGTAAAAACGTATCAACTGGCCTCCCTCGCTTAATATAAAGATTCCTTAATGGTGACCCAAGAGTCAGGGGACTTCTACTTGCAAGCGAAGGCTTTCGGAGTAACTGTAAGCTTGTGCACGTGAAGCCTCAGTGTTTCGGGGTCAGAATCCCATCTCTGGGCACAGGGCGAGCAGGCCTGGTGCCGAGACGGGAGACGCCCACCTCACTGGCCCACATGGGATCACTGTCCTCCAGCAAAGCCATCGCTAAGGCCCGTGCGGTTGGTTTACTCGTGAACGTTGGTTCATATTCAAGCCAGTCGTGCTCCGTAATTCTTTGTGCTTTATCAGATAACAAGCATTTTTCACAGCTGTGGAAAATAAATGTCAAAGACGGCAGGGAACTGGCTTTTACTGGCCTGGGCAGAGGGAAGATCTTTCCATGTAATAGGAAAGACGGGTGAGGGTCTGTCTGTTCTTCATCCTTTCTGTGCATGTGTGTGGACAAGTTTACCAAGTCAGTGGGACTGGGGATGGCCACTTTTGGCCACATCCCACTATAGTAGCTGAAGATCTGCCTCCCAGAAACGTGAAACAGCTCACTTAAAGTCACAGAGCCAAACATGCCAGTCCCAGGGGCGAAGTCCAGTCTCCTGATCCCATTCCAGTTTTCCTAGGAATTACGTGGACTTGTGGATGCCTGGAGCTGGAAAGACTCCCTCGGACCAGAAAGGGCATCTTCTGAGGGCCCTGCACCAGTTTGGCTTGTACGGAGGGCAAGCCACCGAGGGCTGATAACCCAGCTAAGGCAGTTCAGGCACTTCAGAGGCAAGTTAACAGCACACCGCCAGTTCTGAGAGCCACGCCTCAAAGAGCAACGCCCCTCTGCCCCAAAGCTTCCTGACTGCATTTGGTCAAACCAGAACCCCAAGGGTCTCTTCGGCAGTGGGGAGTAACGTCTCCCTCCACCATTTTATGAGACGGTTTGTCTTCTTCCAGTCTGCTGGCCTCGTTTCAGCATTATTTCCAATCGTACTCTTGGAAGGCAGGAATCTCTTCTTAGGCACTTCTCGGTCTCCTGCATCCTCATCCCTGTGGCGTAAGGGGAGAGGGCTGGTCAGCTTTGAGGAAATGTCCTATCCTGCCCCGTGGAGTCACCATGCCAGAACCATGGTCAGGGACAGGACTGGGCTCGTCCAGCCTGTGGTACGAGGGCTTATGAAGCTTTCAGACCCGCAGGAAAAAGGATGTTTTACATCATGGTGTGTGTGTGTGTGCGTGCGTGTGTGTGTGTGTGTGTGTGTTTGTGTGTGTGTGTGTGTGTGTGTGTGTGTATAACAAAAATCTAATGAAACAATACCATTGCTACATGGGAGGCATTGATATGTTATATTCTATTTCATTAAAACAGTTGTTAGTTGCCACCTGGTGAGTTGATTTGATGTTCCACTGATGGGTCGTGACCCCACAATTCGAGACCCACTGCCACAGAGAACACACCTTCGGCTCCCTCTGAAACAGCACGGGGGAGTGGGAGGCCGGGGGTGGGGGAGCTGGAGACTTGGACAAGCCAGGCGGGCTGCTTCTGGGGCTCTGGAGCCAGAAGCACATGGAAGGAACAGTACAGGGGCTCTTGCATTGGCGAATGTCCTCGTTCTGTGGATAAACAGAAGACACCAGCCTTCAGTGCCTGCAATCTGCTACCTTTCAAGAGCTTTCCAACTCAGCTTCAGAGAAGAAGGAAGGAAGACTGATTAGAAAGAAGAAAGCAACCTCCTCTGCCCAAAACGCCTCCAGCACTCACAGGCTGGATGTGGCCAAGGCTTCTCTCACCATCGGGATGCCTGTTAAGAGCAAGAAATCGTGCAGAAGGGCCAGGATGGAGGGACAAATGATTCAGTGGCACTCCCTAGCTGGTGCCTCCTTCATCACCACATGCTCCACAGAATGTGCCATCTGGGGGCCTTGATGCGGGAGATTGCTGGAACTTTGGGAGCCGACCGAGCTGCTGCTAAGACAGAATGTGTCCCTATGAGAATGTACACTGAGTCCAGGGGGTGGCATCCAGCCTGCTTCCCTTTGAGCATGGCTCTGCCAGTCTCCATGGGGACATGGAAGAGAGAGAGAGAGATCGATTCTGTGCTAGGGGTGACCGTTGGGGTGGGGGTCGAATGCCACTTCCGTGACTGTTCTGGGGTAGGGGGAGGTCAGATGATTAAGAAAGGTTGGCTGGTTAGTTGGCCGACTCTAGTTCTACAGCCGAAAGGAGAAAAGTGCCTTGTGGGTCGTGTGCCTAAAAGAATCATTTTATATTATACATCATCTTCATCCCCCAGTGCAGTAGGCTGGAGTTTGGTAAGGACAGAATTGGAAAAGCAGTATAAACCAAGAACAATGCCTGGTCCCAGCTCCTAAGGAGCTTACAATCCAATCAGAAAAAGGATATTAAAAACAGAAAGCTATTAATGCACACGACAAGAGGGAATGTAAGTGAATGCTAAGTGGGGCAGGATGTAAATGCTCAGGAAAGGGGAGTCTGTGGGTGCGGGGCTAAGCCAGCCGGGTGCCTCTCACAGAGGCCTTGGAGGAAAGGAGGAGGGAGGGGGGCTCTCTAAGGGGTGGGGCAGCAGAGGAAAGGCCTGGAGGGGAGGACAAGTGAGAAGACCAGGGTGATGGGCACTGCAGGTGCATGGGAAGGAGGAATGAGCAGTCGAGTTGGAGGGTGAAGCAGTCGTTGGAGACCCTTGATGCCTGGCTGATAAACGTTCCGAGGGAATTTAAAATCCAGAGCCTTAATCTTTTGGTGACGCATATGGCATATTGCAGCAGTTACACATACCTGAGGTGGACGCCCAGGGCACGAAGTGGATACTTGTAGCAGGGCAGCCACTGCAGGACAGCTGATGGGACTGCACTGAACTTCCAAAGTCTGGGGCCATTGAGAGCGCCTGACCCCGGGGAGACAGAGCTGTGAGTGGCAGCCGGGCGTCGTGAGCAGGCATAGTTCTGGAAGCAGACAGGGCTGTGCTCATAATCTCGCTCTGCCAGCTTCGAGCCATGAGATGTTGGGAACCTCTGTGGGCCTCAGCGTCCTCATTGGTAAGAAAGAAGGCAGCACAGTCATCCGTGGAAGTCACTCGTCAAATGTCAGTGTGAAGGGTCTGGCACATTCTTAGGCCCTTCTGTGGTCTAAATGTTTGTGAGTCCCCTAAATTCATATGCTGAAATCTTAATGTGATGGTATTAGGAGGTGGGGTCTTGGGAGATAATTAAGTCCTGAGGGTAGCACTGTTATGAATGGGATTAGTGTCCTTATAAGAGACTGTGCAGAGCTCCCATGCTCCTTCCACTATGTGAGGACACAATGAGAAGTCAGGCCGTCCGCGGTCCAGAGTGGGCTCTCACCAGAACCTGACTGTGCTGGCACCCTGATCTTGGACTTTCAGCCTCCAGAACTGTGAGAAATAAACTTCTGTTGTTTATAAGCCACTGTTTGTGGTGTTTTGTTTTAGTAGCCCAATGGACTAAACCCTCAGTAAAGGTAGTTATTGTTACTACTACTACTACTACTACTACTACTACTACTACTACTACTACTACATTTTTGTTTCTCTAGTTTGGCTCCTACTTCCTAACGCAAAATGACAGGCTGCTGCAAAGTTCATCTTGTTTCTGGGGATCAGCCAGGGGTGAGTCACGTGAGATCACCACATGGTGGCTGCCTGGCACCATTTCCTTTCTGTGGCAGGGGCGTCCCCACGTCTGATGGGAATAACAAGCATATTCTGCTGGGTCCCACTGCCAGGCACCACCCCTGGGCCCCACTAAAGTAAACTGTGTCTGTGTCAATCAAATGTATGCATCTGACACAAGAGAATAGGAGGGGGAAGGGAAGACTTGACCCGGATGTGGAGATGGATAGAGAAACGTCAACCTGGCCTCCCTCTGTTTAGTTAAAAAAAAGTGTATCAAGTGCCTTCTCTGCGCTTAGAATTGTGCAACCACTATTTGCTTTCGTTTCGGGGACACAGCCATTCAGCAACTGATCGAGGAGTTAATTATGGGGAGCTTATTATGAGCGAGTGAAGAAACCATAACTATCATGCTTCAGATAATCCACGAAAGGAGGGTTTTGGTTTTAAGGGGAGAGTTGAGGAGGAAACCTCGCGTGCTCTCGTGAGAGATGAAAGCGGACGCCTACTGACTCCCTCACTCGCAGGCATCGGGTGGTACCTGCTCTGTCTTCACTTCTAAGGGACCCGTTGAGTGGCCGATGATGAGCGCTGACCGCTTGGTTCACGGGAACAAAGACATTCCACCGCCCTAAAGCCTGGAATGGAGGCAGAGATGCCCTAAAGAATGAGATTCCTCTTACTGCTCTGGCTCCATGTCTCCATCAAAGAGGTTTTGACAGGGGGGTCTTCTCGGAATGACAAATGGGAGAGGGGCTGGAAATTAGGGAATTGCTATCTGCAGCCCTGTTTCTTTGGGGGAATTGGTTCTTCCTCATGATTTATTTTTCCACTTTGAAATATTTCATTCATTCATCCCACAATTCATTCATGGCATTTCATCAACATGCCACTATGAAAAACTGGGCCAACTTAATTTTTTTTTCCTTGAGCGCTAAAAAGAGTTCTCCAATTCAGTCACATTAGGTTGTTTTCCCTTCTAAAAAGTGGTTCCTTATTTGAAATGGATTTTAAAAACAATAAATTGGAGGATAGGTGGGGAGAAAAAGCCCTATGATGACTCCAGTGTAGCTTAGATTTAGTTAGCGGCATGAATTATATCAAAACAATGTGGCTGATCACATGCTCAGCTCCGCTGAGAACACTGAACGAGACCATGTGCATGAAAACACTTTGATAAGTGTGCAGTGCTCAGAAAGGGATTTTGGGGGAGCAGAAAGGGAAGAGCCCAGGCTTAGAGGTCAGACACCTGGGTTCCAATCTGGACTTCATTATTTACTGGTCCTGTGACCTTTAGGAAGTTATTTATCCTTGTTAGTTGGAGATTATGTATATAGAGGCATGTTTGGTATACAGTGGACTCAGCTAATAGTAGCCATTATTATGCAAAGGCAAGGCATTACTATAATTATTATAATGATTATTTTTTTTATTATTTTCAGTCTTAGAATGAGTCATGTGGCCTTTCCGCAACCTCCTTAATGATATTTCATTCAGGTTAATATCAAAATGAGATCGTGTTCCAGGACTACTGATGTGAGTGGGAGGTGAGGCCAAGGAGTGCAGAGCATCGAGAGGCAGTTCCTCAAGGGCAGACCTTGGCAGGGGAGGGGACCGGAAGTGGCTGAAATTTAATTTTTCTCTAATTGAAAACCCTTGGGCGAGTTCACTTTCATTCATAAAAGTTCATTTCATTTACTCTATACCAGGTGCTAGGAATGCAAAGAACAAACCTCAAGAGGTACCAGACTAGAAGAGGCAGGTGCGTAATCACAGAATACTGTGGGGAGTGTAGTGATAATGAAATACACGTGGCTCACGGGTGGCGGAGAGCTGGGGCCTGGGGATCCACAGCCAGACGCTCAGAGCCACTCAGCCCCTTTCCGTGTGGCTTCTTCAGTGAGGTCATCAGGAAGAGAGGAGGGCGGTTACTACCAGTTCTCTTAAAGGTCAGACCCAGAGCTGGCGCAAATTTCACTTCTTCCCTGCCGTGTTAGCCAAAGCCATAATAGACCAGCCCAGAATCAAGAGGAGGGGCAAGAAGACCTCACCTTTCAGTGGGAAGAATGTCAAAGAATGTGCAGCCATCTTTGATCCACCAGACACGAATTCATTTATTCCCCCAACAACCCTGAAGTTGTTGTAAGTCATGAGTTTGCAGATACTGAAACGGAGGCACGATGTGGTTAAGTAACTTGTCCAAGGTCAATGCTTAGTGAGGAAAAGTGTCGAGATTGGAACCCAGTCTACTAGACTTATTAGGTGATCGCTTTATAAGTTATGTAAACATCTAATCACTATGTTGTACACCTGAAACTAACATATGTCAACTATAATTGAAAAAAAAAAAAATCAGAACCCAGTCAGTCCGGCCCTATACTTATCCACTGTGACACTACAGCTTTCCTGAGGAATCAGAGAGAGTATGTTTCTGTAGTTTTAAACCACAAGGCAGGTTATAGCTCTTCTCCTTTGAAGAACCATTTCACGGGCCTCCTGTTGGCTAACAGGCCTCCCGCTGGCTAACTTGTTCTCCACGACACATGTGTGAAGAGCCCACTTATACTCTTAATACCCTGGTTTGGGCCCCACATTTTTCAAGAGCTTTTGATCTCTTCTTTCTGTGTCCAGTAACCCTAGCCTGGGTGTGGAGGATCCAGCAGCAGATTAAATGCATTTCAAATAATGAGAAGACAAAACCCTGCCTTCGCTGCCCCCACAATGCTCCTGGATTGTTGAAGGATTATTTACTGTGTTCGCCTTGACTTGAGCTATTTCATTTTTCCAAAACAGATGCAGCCAATTGACTAATGGCATTCCCCACTAGAAGTCAGAAATGTCAGCAGGACTCTTAGAAGCCAGTGTCACCCTGGACGAGAACAATAGATACGGCTGAGAAACAGGGACTTGTGCCAAGTATTCTTGAGGCCAGGAGGTCATGTGCCACTTTTCTGCTGAGAGAGAGAGATATATAAGGGCAAGGGAAGCACAAGTTTGGGGGTTGGGAATGGCTGGGCATGTGCTAATAATAGGATGGATCACATGATGCCTAAGTCACCTCGAAAGAGGCTTAGTTGGTGGAGGTGAATTAAAGTGCCCGGAATTAAGGACATTTCTTCAAATATCCCCTGATATGTAAAAATAGACTGAAGGAAATGCGCGTGTGATGAAGAGAGAATTGCCAGATTGACCGACCTCCCTTGGGGGGGGTTCTGCGGTTTGCTGGGCTTCGCTCGGGGCAGGACAACTGCCTGGTTTGTGGGGTGTGAAGGCAGGGCCCCGCGCTTGAAAATGTTTAAGAATTTCGAGATGGTGACAGCGGAGCATTAAACAAAGTGTGGGGCCCTCCTGAGTGCGGGGGCATGTGAGACGAGGCAGGTGTGTGCCCACGAAGCCACCTTGGTGCCGGATTAATCGAGTGAATCTGACAGTGATCTGCAGGGCTGGCCCCAGGCGAAACTGTGCAGGCGCAGATGGTTTAGGAGCCGCGTGTCCACTGGATGCCCCTTCTCTGCTCCGCCCAGCCTGCTCCTACATCAGTTACCCAGAGCTCCCTGGCTCTGTCACTTTCTCCAAACCGCCTGCAGGAAAGGATCGGAAAAGGTTCCAGACAAGCTGTCAACGACTGGTAGCATTTGAAGTGCTCCCCCCCTGCATATTTGTATTCTTATAGACATTTAAGCTTCAGGCAAAGCAATGATGGAATTTCAAGCGTTATCTGGTTCATGGGAAAATACTTTTTTTTTTTTTTAAGCTCAGAGGTTTGCCCAGAGCCGTTGAGATCACACCCGCTTATTCTGGCAGTTTTGAAGGCTTGTGGCCCTTTGCTCTTGGGGGCATTCATCCCCCAGGGTGCACGTTGCAGCCTCTTCCTTTGCCAGTGGAGCTGAATGGAACCCTTCTCCCCCATCCATAGGCTGGACAGTAGGACATGCTTAACCTCTGTCCACAGGAAGTGTCCACAGACTGAACTGCATTTTGATTGCACATCTGTAGCCTCAGTTTCTTACTCTATCCCTGCCCTGACCCCTCCAGGCCCACTCAGCTCTTTCAGACCGCACAGCTCACGGCTCAGTAGGCCTGAGCCATCCTTCTTTCACTGACTCTCTCTCTGAAAATCAGAGACACCCCCGGAGTTGGCTGCACATATGTCTCAGGACCTTCGCCCCCCTGAACCCCCGACGAGCACTTGATCCAATGGGGGCCTGGCTGCCAGAAGGGGTGGACTGGGAAGTGCCCTCTAGACTCCCAGACCAGGCTTTGCTTCCCTTTCTCTTGGGCCTGCTGTGGATTGCTTGTCCTTCCCCAGGCTTAATGTCAAAGGAAACGCCTTCTGTAACCACAAACCACCAGGGCCTCCCTTATTGCTCAGAGGACTTGGCTTCTAGGAAGTGGTTGTGGCCTACAAAGCCACGGCGTGAGCCCAGGAGAAAATCATTTCAGTCGCACGAGGCCAGACGGAAGCTCGGCCTCGCGGGAGAGGCGAACAATACGGCCCACCCTGGAGGCGGCCCGGGAAAGCCTTTGGAAGTTTCTGTCTTCAGATATGCCTCGGCCCGAGCCGTTCAGAAGCACTTTATTCCCCAGGCCCTTCTCTGTGGCAACCTGGCTCTAGAAGGAAGGTGATTGCAGTTCTGGTTTTGAAACCTCGGGGGCTATGACTGTTTTAGAGTTTGAAGCCAAAACATATTGAGCAAACAAAAACCCCTGACTCACCAGGAGTCTTCTCTCTCCGTTTTCAAACACATCAAAAAGTCTGTCAACAGCATTGACTGAGGGTCTGTTCTGTGAAGAAGCATGGACTGGGCACGGTGGGGAGAGCTGCAGAGCTGTTATTAATAGTTTCATTCATCCATTCATTATCTAGCGATTCATTTTAGTGAATTGAGTCAAATCAGACATACCCACTGAGCCTCGCCAGCCGCAAAACCCTGCCTTTGACGGATGCCGGAAATAAAGATAGTAATGTATAAAAAGTCACTCTCGAGAGCTTACCATCTTATGGGGTGGCGGGGGGGCGGGTGGCAAAAGGCAAAGACATGAATAGCTTAGAGCAGGCAAACTCCGACAAATATAACAAGAGACGCTGACCGCAGGTGTCCCAGAGATTTGGAAAAGGGGCCTGTCACACTGAGTGGGGAGAATACGAAATGCAGTTTCTTATTAGGAACTCATTACGAGGCACATTAGGCATTCACGACTAAGTATACAT
>NW_011888879.1:1955285-1970536 GCF_000151845.1 Pteropus vampyrus
TTGTGCTGATACCAGAAACCCAAAGATGAGTGTGGTGCAGAGGTGAGGAGAAAGAGACAAACGCATCGATGGCAGAGTAAACTGGCGAGGGGCTCTCTGTAGGATGCTCGAGGAGGAGGACTGGAATGGGAAGGTTTTCCCAAGAAAGAAGCACCCGGCCTGATTCCCGAAAGAGGATCCTGGGCAGAGGAAACAGACCGGCAAAAGCAAAGAGATGTTTGAGGACTTTCTACTCTGCGTACTGCCATTTGTAGGGCTGGAACATAGCAATGGAGCCACAGGGAAATTGCTGACAGGGTGTCATCAGGGGTACCTTGAAGGGGTTAACAGCATTTGAACATTGTCCCGAGGTGCAGTTGAGCCAGCGGACGGGGCGCAGGGAAGCCAGGCCCTGAGTGAGGCGAGCCCGGGAGCTCAGTGCGCCTGGTCTGTTTCTCTACCGGTTCTTTCCCTGCTTCTGGGAGTCCCTGTCCTAGCTTCTCACCAGGGTTTCTGGGCCTGGGGGAGTGTCCGATGTTCTGACGACGCGTTCGTACCTCATACGTGCACTCTCATCACGGCTGTTCTTATATTAGGCTCCGCTTGTTTCTTTTCTATTTGTCCTAGTTTGTTTAACTGGATTATAAGTTCAGTCGGGACAAAGACCATTTCATCTATCTCTCTTGGATCTTTTCCTCACCTGGCACAATGCTGAGCACACAGCAACTACTTCACAGACATGGGGCAGACCCCATCCTCCAACCTCCCAAGCTCAGGGCTGACTTCTCAGAGTCACAGTGACTTCACTTCCCTGGTGCCTGTGACCACCCACTCCTTTGCTGGTGGCAGACCTCTCACGAGTCCACTGCCTGCTTTCTCTGTTCTAGAGTGAGTTCTCTTTTTAAAAAAAGTTATTTTTTAACACATCAGTAATACATTAATACATTTCGATGTAAAAAAAAAAAAAAGAAATCAAAATCTCTTCAGATGTTCCCTTTTCCATTTAATTCTCAGAAGTTAAGTACTGTTTCTAATTTGTTGTGTACCTCATAGACTTTTTATTATAATATCATATGTGTGCGCCTATGCAATATTCTTTTTTATATATAAATGGTAACATGCTATATGCATTGATCTGCAATTCACTTTTTTTCCCACTTGAAAATGTCTTAGAGCTCGATCCATGCCACTACAAATAGCTATATGTGTCTTACTCTTCTTAAGTGGTATTGTTTCCCAGAATATGGATATATATTCTTGGCCATCCTTTTACCAACGGACTTCGGGTTATTCTCAATTTTTTATGATTACAAACAATGCCAGAATGAAGACTCCTGTATCAACCCCTTTGGGCATGCATATAAATGTTTATCTACATAATAAATTATAATTATAATAGGTCAAAAGTAGAAATATTTAATATTCTAATGGGTAAATTGTCTCTTTAAATGATTTACCAATTTAGTCTCCCACCAGTAGTCAATTTCTCCCAATCTCTTACGTTGATAAAGGCTATAATCAAACGCGTTAATCTTTGCTAACCTGATGAGTGTAAAAATGAGATCTCCGTTTTTCTTTTATTTTGAAAAGTAATGTTATTTTTGAAAATAGAGTTATTTTTCCCTGTCAAATTCTTTTTAAAAAATGACCAGACCGTAAAATTGGCACGTTTTTTAGTGTATAGTTTTATGAATTTAACACTGCACAATTAAGACACCTCTTCCCACTTTCTAGCACCTGGCGACCACTGATCTATTCTCTAACACTATAGTGTTATCTTTTGGAGAAAGTCATATAAATGGAATTATACAGTATGTAATCTTTTAAGGTTGGCCTCTCACCCAACATAGTGCTTGTGAGATTCATGAGTTGTTGCATAATATCAATACAGATGACCCTTAGTGACACATGTTTAAACTGTGTGAGTTTACCTCTACACAATTTTTTTTTTCAGTAAATATAGTCAGCCCTCCTCATCTGCATGTTTCAAATCCACAGATTCAACCAACAGTATTTTTAGTCTGCTACTGGGAATCTGAGGGCTGACCGTATGCATTTTTCTATGCTATTTTGAATAAGGGACTTGGTCGTTCATGGATTTTGGTATTCACAGGGAGAGAGAGGCCCTAGAACCAATCTCTGCAGATACCGATGGACGACTATAGTTAATTTGGGGGGAAGTCAAAAGTTTTACATAAAAGTTATATGCATCAAGCAAATCTTTTGGTGCCATTTTCCAACAGCATTTGCTCACTTTGCATTTGTCACATTTGTCACATTTTGGTAATTCTCACAATATCTCAAACTTTTTCATTATCTGTTTTGGCGACCTGTAACCAGTGATCTTTGAGTTACTATTGTAATTGTTTTGGGGCACCACAAACCAGCCCTCTATTAGATGGAAAACTTAAGTGTAAATGCTATGTGTGTTCTGACTGCTCCTCCAACTGGCATTTCCCAGTCTCTCTCCCTCTCCTCAGACCTTCCTATTCCCTGAGACACAACGATATTGAAATTAGGTCAATTAATAACCCTACGATGGCCTCTGAGAGTGAAAGGAAGAGTTGGATGGTCCCTCACTTTACATCAAATGCTGGAGATGATTAACCTTAGCAAAGAAGGCATGTCGAAAGCTGAGAGAGGCTGAAAGCGAGGCTTCTTGCGCCACTTAGCTAAGTGGTGAATGCAGAGGAAAAGTTCTCGAAGGATACAAAAAGCACTTGAAAGATAAGCAAAACAGCTTTATCGCTGATGTGGAAAAAGTTTTAGAGGTCCAGATAGAAGATCAAACCAGCCACGACATTCCCTTAAGCCAAAGTCTGGTCCAGAGAAAGACCCTAACTCTCTACAACTCTGTGAAGGCCGGGAGAGGCGAGAAAGCTGCAGAAGAAAAGTTCGAAGCTAGCAGAAGTTGGTTCATGAGATTTAAGGGAAGAAGCCATCTCCACAATACAACAGTGTAAGGTGAAGCAGCAAGTGCTGACTTAGATGCGTAGTAAGTTACGTAGAAGATCTAGCTAAGGTGTTGAAGGTGGCTACACTAAACAGATTTTCAATATAGACAAGACAGCCTTCTGTTAGAAAAAGATGCCACCTAAGACTTTCATAGCTAGAAAGGAGAAGTCAGTGCCTGGTTTCAAAGCTTCAAAGGACAGGCTGACCCTCTTTTTAGGGGCTAATGCAGCTGGTGACTTTAAGTTGAAGCCAATGCCAGTTTACCAGTCTGAAAATCCTAGGGTCCTTAAGAGTTATGCTAAATCTACTCTGCCTGTGCTCTATAAATGGAATAACAAAGCTAGGATGACAACATATCTGTCTACAACATGGTTTCAAGAATATTTTAAGCCCACTGTTGAGACCTACTGCTCAGAAAAAAAGATTCATTTCAAAATATTATTGCTCGTTGACAATAAACCTGGTCACCAAGAGCTCTGATGGAGGTGTACAATGAGATTCATGTTGCTTTCATGCCTGCTAACCCAACGACCATTCTGCAGCCCGTAGATCAAGGAATAACTTGAAATTTCAAGTCATTATTTAAAGACTACGTGTCGTAAGGCAATAGCTGACACAGATAATGATTCTTCTGATGGATCTGGACAACATAAATTAAAAACTTCCTGGAAAGGATTAACCATTCTAAATGTTAGTAAGAAGATCCATGATTTATGGGAAAAGG
Organism: Pteropus vampyrus; assembly: GCF_000151845.1. NCBI lineage: Eukaryota > Metazoa > Chordata > Mammalia > Chiroptera > Pteropodidae > Pteropus > Pteropus vampyrus. The sequence goes on from NW_011888879.1 coordinate 1,958,944, forward strand.
TCAAAATGTCAATATGAACGGGAGTTTGGAAGAAGTTGATTCTAGCCCTCACGGGTGACTTTGAGGGATCCAAGACTTCAGTGGAGGAAGTAACTACAGATGTGGTGGAACTAGCCAGAGAACTAGAATTCGAAGTGGAGCCTGAAGATGTGACTGAATTGTTGTGACCTCATGATATAACTTGGATGAGGAATTGCTTTTTATGAATGAGCAAAGAAAGGGATTTCTTGAGATGGAATCTACTTCTGGCAAAGAAGCTGTGAAGACTGTTGAAATGACAGAAAAGGGTTTAGAATGTTGCATCATTTTAGTTGATAAAGCAGCAACAGGGTTCGAGAGGGCCGACTCCAATTTTGAAAGAAATTCTACTGTGGGTAAAATGCTACCAAACAACATTGCATGCTACAGAGAAATCATTCATGAAAAAAAGTCCATTGATGCGGCAAACTTCATTGTTGTCCTATTTTAAGAAATTGCCACAGACACTTCAGCCTTCAGCAACCACCACCCTGATCAGCCAGTGGCCATCAACATTGAGACGAGACCCTCCACCAGGAAGAAGAGTATGACTCGCTGAAGGCTCAGATAATGGTAGCATTTTTTAGCAATAAAGTATTTTTTAACTAAGATATGTATATTGTTTCCCGAGACATAATGTTATTACAGACTTAACAGGCTGTCGTATATTGTAAAGATAACTTTTATATGCACTGGGAAACCAAAAAATTCATATGACTTGCTTTATTGTGATATTCTTTTAATTTCAGTGGTCTGGAATGGAACCCATGATATCTCTGAGGTATAACTGTAATTGAACTTAATTTCTACCTTGGTCCTCAGTTTTACAGATGATGGAAACTTTGTCATAGTGAATTGAGAGTAAAATCAGTCATTTTTTTTTTTCTGGGTAACATATGGTTTGGGAGGTGAAGTAGGAAGTGGGCAGAGGTTAGTTACGGGTCGTCAGGGCATGGGGAGACTGTGACCCTCAGTCGTCACCTGATCATTCTGATACTGCTGCTCCATGATGTTCTCTCTGCTCTCTGACCATCAGCATCCATCCTACTGGCAACTGCGGAGACACTCACTGTCCTAGCTGGTGGTCACTGGTCTGCAGTCTGCACCTGCAATTCTCTATTTTTCACGTCCCTGCTGTGAGGCCACTTCAGGTCCCTTAGACCTCTCTCTGTCCTGAATCTCTCTCAACGACGAGGGAAAATATATCTATCCAAAGTCTAAATCTGATGTTTAGAACTAAACATAAGTTTTAGAGTTCAGATCCTAAAAAAAACATTTTGTTAGTTTGTTTTTGTTTTTGATTTTGAATTTTGCTCTACCAATCCCATTCCAAGTGATCTGAATGCCAAGGTGTATTTTAGGGACAAGCAGAGAGCGACTAGGTAAACGAAAGCCATTCCGGGTGGAACATCCATTGGTAAATATTTCATAAAATTATCCTGATACGCAGGGATAAAAACAGTAGTCACCTTTCAGGGCTGTTGTGAGAATTAGATGAGAGAGTGTATGTAAAGGTGCCTGGGCCAAAGAGAGGATTCCCAGAATGTATCCACTATTACTGTCATTAGCTGCTGTCCCTGGGGTTGTAGCTCCACCTCCGTGTCATCCACTTGCGTGGATTATGTGCTAATAGTGGTGATGAAGTGTTCGAGGCGGAGGGAGGGGCAGGGAGTTATGGGTTCATGGCAACGGCTTCGTTTTCTTAAAGGCTTCAGTGCAAAGCCTCTGATACAATTTGTTAGCCCACCCAACCCTGCAAATCGGAAATTGGGTTTATATTTGATCAATTTGGCTGGGCCACTGAAGCTTCATGTGTCAACAGCAGCACCGACTTATCGTCCTAGAGCTCTCAGATGCCCCACCTGCTGCTCCAGCCTCCGGTTCACGCCTCCCACGATCTTGAACTGGAAAGGAGGTAGCCCGCACTGCTGAGAGTCATCTCTGGGTCTGAGGCTGTTACAGACAACTCAGTCAGTCTTTGGAAACGGGACCCGTAGCTTGAGAGAGAAACAAAAGCTGCAACGCCCGAAGCCGGAGTTTTGAAAAATCACTTTGTGTTTCATAAATTTGTTTTTAGCTTAGAAAGAATATACCCTCTGACATAGGAGGTTTTGAACATTTTAAAGCAACCCGGTTTCATGATTTGCGGTAAATACGAAAAAGGGGGACAGCACCCTAAGGAGATGTCGATACTTTGATCAGTTCAGCTGGGTCTATTTGGTTGTGAGAAGCCAGGCACTGGGGCTACTTTAGTGAGTTGTGACAAAAGGAAATAAATTCTCTAGTTATCAGAGTGAGAGCAATTTGAAATTTTCTGCTTGGGGTTAGGGACTGAACTTGAGAAGAGAAGATGGAAGAAATGGTCTAGAGATACAAGGGGAAGATGCGGAAAACAACAGAAACCTGTCGCCCGGGGGACCGTGGCCAGTGAGAAAAGCTTTGTGGGAAGAAGGGCTGGTGACGTTTTTTCAGATGGTGATTCTTAACCTTTAAATCTATGTTGATTCCTGTTCTGTTCTGTGCTTCGCCATCAGCCCCTAGGTCTGATACAGGTGTTGCCTTGGGGAACTAAATCGGAAGAGCTGTGCTCCGTACTAGGGACCACTGGGGGCAGGCAGCACCGCAGAGAGAACTGTGGGAGGCATGATGCTGAGAGCTGCAACCAGCCCTCCACCCAAGCAGGAGCGGGGACACAGGGGGCCTCCCCCTGAGCCTCCCTGGACTCTCCCAGGGACCATCCGGGATCCTGGGGGAGGCACCAAATCCTCCTCCGTGCCTGGGAGAGGAGCTTGAGCGAGTTCATCTGATTATAAAAAGTGACCCTAAAATAATGTGCTCATGTTCGCAATGTTTCTGAATCACAGTGTGCATCCTGGCACCCTAGAAACTGACGTGCAGGAGCCGGTGTGTGAGCTTAGCCAGCCGCCCACATCTGTGCCCTGGGCCGCTTTGTTGTTCTGTACTTGCTTGAGCATGTTATATACTAATTTTTTTTTAAAATTTCAATTACCATTGATGTACAATATTATATTAGTTTCAGGTGTATGATTGGTGATTAGACCTTTCTATAACTTAGGAAGTGATCCCCCTGATAAATCTAGTACCCATCGACACCATACATAGTTATTACAACATTATGGTGTATTTTACATCCCATGACTGTTTTTATAACTGTCAATTTACGCTTCTTAATCTATTACTTCCTCCTTTTACCCTTCCCTCCAAACCCCCTTCCATCTAGCAACCATCAATCTGTTCTCTGTATTTAAAGCATGCTATATTTTTAACAGTATCCAAATCTTTGGGGATTAGAAAAGTCTGGGTAAAGTAGCCTTCTAGAATAGAAATAGTCTACTGATTTAATTTCCAGAATTCAACCTGACCCGATCAAAAGGGGTTGCTTCCTTTACTTATAGGGTCCTGGCAGAGTGTCAGCAAGTGTGGATGTGTCACCGTTAACGTCACCAGATAGCAGTTGTGGCTCATAACAAGGAAGGGCAGCCAGCACATTCCTGAGTTAGAATTTGTTTTCACTTCTATCAGGAGGGTTTTTGAGAGAAAACGAATTATTACAGAAATGATATGAGTGAGGTCAGCTACTTGTTTTCAGCAGAAGGGAACCTTAGTCAGGAAGAGGCGAGAACTCGGCTCTCGTTCTTCCCCTACTGACAAATGACTTTCGACGACGTCTTTAACCTCGCTTAGATGTGTCCTTTGTAAAATGAGAGACGTTGTTCTAACTTACCTCTAAGGTTCCTCCCAATGCCGACTTTCTACGATTTAAGAAAGTTATAACAGACACCTAAGCTTGGATAATCCCCAAACTTTCTCCGTTCGCAGCGTCCTCGGGGATTTCGTTCACGGTGCCCCGAGGCCGGAAAAATACCCCACAGCTCCACCTAAGTGGTTAGGTCTAAACAACTTATTAAAGGTTTCTGCCCTAGTGATTTTGTAGCTGTTTGAAAAAATAATACACATGAGTTGAAAGAAAAAGCGATACTTTAATTGCATTGCTACCTGGCCACACTTGACTCTCGCTGCACAACTTCTCAAACCTTGGAATCAGGCAGGACCCCAGGACCCTTGTTTCCTGTTTCACGTTGCTTTTTGCTCAGTACTTGCTTTTCTTTTTTAGTTAAAAATATTTTAAATTTAAGTATCGATACTTGCTTTTTATCACAGCAACCACTAAAACCTAGTTTCATCAAGGTACTTAGCACCATCTATATCTTGAGACTGTAAACAACCTTAAAGCAATAGTTTGTGTAGCACCTGGAAGATGTCGCTGTGCTTCCTAGAAATTAGAAACGTCACGTAGCACCTCGTGGGTTTGCTGCACTGCCCGGGCGCCTAGCCGCACAGCCTAGGAACCATGGCTGTCATCAGTGAATAAGGTCCCTCTCCTATTTTTAATGGAACCATAGGCACCTCCCTGTTGTAGACATTTTTGGAATCCGTGGGCCAAACGCAGAATAAGATGGATTTCAAAAGTTCAGAGCCATGTTTCTGCTGAATCCTGCCCTGTGGGTGAGTAACGCCTCATCCAGGTGGCCATCTTCCCAGTGCGCCAGCCTCAGGTTTATTGGTGACATTCCAGAGCCCAGCGAAGTTTACCCTTACTCCATTACAGCCACTGCTCCCACACACTGAGCTTTGTCAGCTCTCGGAGCTCACCGCCCTTCTCTGAAAACCCATATATGACTCTGCTGTCACGTTGTCCTTTCCACTGGTAGGCTCAGTCCCCTGCTCCCAGCCCACTTGCTGTTTGATGTCATGGAGACTGGTCTGCTCCTTTTTCTTGTTAATCTCCCCTGGGGGCTTCACTAATCAACCCTATGACACATCGCTTCAGCCTCTTCTCCCCAGCACCCTGTCTCTTCGTCTTAAGCTCTACCACACAGTCTCACAAAACCTCATCCTTGCATCTATCCAACGATTAGCCTCGCGCCTTCTCTCAACTGAGATCAGATGAAGTCTTCCCCAAAGCAGGCACCTTGGGGTCACCACAGGTATATGATCGGTGGCCCCAGCGGGAACCTCACGTTTGGGCAACTGTTTAATATAGTCGAGTACACTCTCCGAGCTCCCACCAAAATACTCCACAGTTTTCCCTCTCTCTTCCCTTATCCCAGTTTCTCTTGCTCAGCAGGTAGCCTGCCTTCTAGCTCATAGAGGAATTCGAAGCTCTCAGGAACAGGCATCAAAGCCCAGATCTTGCCCATAGACATTACCTTTTGTACCTACCTTCTCACTTGGTCCCTCCGGGGTTGGAGGCAGAGGTGTCGCCCTCCATGCTTCAGGCTCAACCTGGCTCTGGCTTTTCAGTCCCGTCCCTTCTAGTGGTCTCCGGACCAGCATCTGGCTGCACTGGGTGGTTCTTCTTCCTCCCGTGTATTCAATTTCTCCTTCTTTACTGGTTCCTCCTGGATAGCCTATGAGGGTGAGTTGAACGCCCTTAAAAAAAATCTATAACAGTGTCCCTCCAATAACGGATGCCAAGTCATCTTCCTCCCATGGACAGACAAATTCCCTGCAGAAGGGTCCACACTCACTTCACTGCCCACACACTCCTTCGCCCCTGTAGGTAGCCCGGGCCCCCCATTCTTTTCTGTAGCCTCAGGCTCTCGCTTCACTTCGCTCAGCCCCCACCCGGCCCCGTAGCCACAGGAACCACGTGCAATCCTCAGAACAGGCTGTGCAGTCCACTCTTTGATGTCATTGTTCCCCGGGCTCACTTTCTCCTTTGTCCACCTGGCACGCAGCACTTATTTCAAAAAGTCCTCTGAGAAGCCTTTCCAGACCCTCCCCCCGTCGTCTGCCTGCCGGGGAGAGGTGGTCACTCCTCCGGCGTATTCTGGGCTGTCCTTCGAGCCGCAGTGTCGGCGACTGTCTCCCTTCCATGTTTCTGACCTCTTCTCCAGCATATAGTCTAAGCTCCTGGAGAACTAAGACTGTGTCTTAGTTATTCCCACCTTCCTAGTGCTGAGCACACCGAGCATGTCTCAATAACCACGTTCAGTGAGTAAGTAAATGAAGTCGGCAGAGGCATAAATACCTCCCAGCTCCCCGTGGCAGCAGTGGAGGTGGAGGGAATCTCCTTGGTGAGGGCCAGTAGCAGACATTTTATCCCAAACAATTTCTTCTAGATCTCAGCACTCCCGGGCTCTTTCTAGATACTTTCGTTCTTTCTCACAGTAACTCTGAGGTAGGTATCATGACCCATGCTTGACTGATGAGGAAGCTGAGAGACTGAATAAGTTTGCCCTTGTCACACAGCTAGCAGTGACAGGAGCGTTGCAGCCCAGCTCCGGCCCCTTTTTATACATCCAGGCCCCCCACATGGCCTAAGCAGCGCATGCTCACTGCTTGGCACCTTATTAATCGTCAGCCTTTAGAAACATAATTCAAACAGCAGGTCAGAAGCAAAAGCATTAAGTAATGCATTCAGACCCCAATGGAGTCCTAAATGCTTGTGGATTCTCAGTGATTGGGGCCATGAATATTTGTGCTACAAATATTGTGCTACAAATATTACCTGTCCATTGGCTTTATTTTTGTAATTTAACGACTATCATTCCTTTAACTAACAAATCAACCTTAGCTAGAAATTAGACTTCAGCAGAACTGTCAGCAGTGATAGCCTAAAAAGCCTTTTCACAGAAATACTAGCTATCCGCCCTCCTTCCCCAGCCCCCTCCCCCCACACGCGCCCCCCACCCAGGGATGTCCCAGGAACCTCCTAAGTTTACAACACCTGCTAGCCTCTCACTGGCAGCATTTTCACTTCGGTTGCCATCTGTGCCCCCTCTGCCCAGAGCCTTCGCATTGCTACCTAAGCCTGCAGTCGGGTTGGAGAGGTGGGAGGGGCTGTCCCTTCAGGAAACTTGAAGTCTCTCTTGCCTCCTGAGACCATCGGTTCATGTCCCTCTCCTCACCCCCTTCCCTTTGTGTTTAGTTTGACCTTGGTCACTGATGACAAGGCTTCTTTTCCTGCCAAACCAATCAATAAGCTAAACAGACAGAAGATGAGTATTTAGAATATGGGAAGCCAAACTCAAACACAGATAGGTTATCAGTCTAGCCCAGAGCAGACTTCTGAGCAAATATTTCATTAACAAAAATTTCATGGCAACTTGCATGTTAAAAAAAAAAAAAAAAAGAGGGGAGAGAGAAAGAGAAAACAGCGGTGGGTAGGTGGGAGGGATAAAGAGAAAGGCTAACTAAATCCTTGAAGCTGAACTGCCCTTGGTGGGGGGACGCTTCAGGAGTGAGGGGCAGAGAGTGGGGAAAAGCGTGGGATGGCAGAGAGAAGCCTCCAAGAAGGGGAACCCCATCCCCTGGAAATCTGACAACTTCAAACCTCACTCTCCTTGCAAGGCTGACGCGTGTAACTTATCTTCAGCCATGTGCATGAGCGCGAGCTGGTTAAGTCTCCCTGATACCAAACTCCAGTCAGGTAGTCAGCACCCGGCTGCAGAGTCCTGAACTGGTCATCCAGGGAGGGGCTTTGGGTTACCCAGAGGAGATATGAACCCTGGTGAGCCCCACGAGGAATCTGGGGGAACCCAAGGGAGGACTAAATGTAGTAATAATAACAAGAGCCACTGTTAATTGACTCCTGGTAAGATTTAGGCAGCCTTGAAGGCTCTGCAGTATCTATCATTTTGTCCTCATGACCGGGCCAGGACTGTGGGGAACATCGGTGCGCATGCCCATTGGTGTCTGTTCCAATTGCTCAGCGTCTTGAATATCATACCCTGTTCGCGACAAATCTAAAAGTAAAGTACGTTGATTTTCATTTATAGGTGAGGAGCCTGAGATCGGAGAGGCCAAGAACTTGTTCAAGTTTGCACAGCTGCTAAACTGTAGGGGCAGCATTGGGAACTGGGCCTATCTGATTCTGAAGACGAGAAGTTTCGGCTCCTTTCCATTGCTTCTCTATAACTTCAAGAGGACTTTAAAGCAAAGGTCTGAAAAACGTGGAGTGACTAATATTTAGTTCTTGTAAGCAAGTGCCGAAGGAAAGAAAAAAGTGAACAGAGTGAATTTTTAGTTCGTTGTCTGCTGTGTCCCTTCCCAGCTCAGTTTGTGCACACACTGCTCCTGGATGTCCCCTACTAGCTATTCGTTCTTATTGCTTTTGATTTTTACCTTCAGAGCACTTATATCAATGTTAATTAAATATCTTCATGTGCGATTTATTGATAAATATTGTCTCCCCAATAGACTAGATTAATAATTATTAATGATGATGATCACAATAATAGCTAACCTCTATTCAGTGCTTACTACAAGCCCTGCACTGTCTCCGGGGCTTTATATATGGGTTAACTTATTGGATCCTCTCGGGGACCCTGTGGAGTAGTAACCATTAGCGCTCCCATTTTACAGATGAAGTAACTGAGGCACACAGGCATGAAGGAACATGCCCGATGCTACTTAGTCAGTGAGTGACAGCAGGATGTGAACTCAGGCGGTGTTTGGTTCCAGAATCGATGATTGTCATCCCGATGATACAGCCACACATCTCTTCCATGTTGGTATGTACACTCCTTAGAGGTGGAGTCGGCTTCTCTACCTTTTGCATCTGGGGTGCTCATATGATTCGCTTTGACCAGCAAAATGCAATAAAAGTGATGCCGTATGACTTCCAAGCCTAGGCCCTAAGAGGCTTTGCATTTCTGCTTTCTTCCTCCTGGAGTGTCTGTCACCCTGGGACATCATGTAAGGAGGCTGATCTGGCCCAGGGCTGCCTTTGAGGTCTTGGGAGGAGAACCGAGTTACCCTAGCCAGCAGCCTGCCCCAACAGCCAGACACGTTGCCAGAGCGAGGCCATCTCGGACCTTGCAGCCCGGCCAACCCACCAGCTGAAAGCAAGCACATGACTGAGCCAGGCGAAATCAGCAGGGAACCAGCCAGCCAATCCACAGAATTATGAAAATTATTAAATCATGGTTGTTCTGAGACACTCAGGTATAAGTTTTGTTGCACGGCAAAGGCGAACTTGGCAAGGAATGCTTCGCTCATGCTGTATCCCTAGTGCCTAGCGAGACGTGTTGATGGAACGTGTTGATTGAATGAACAAGCAGAAGTGAGACTGAACTGGGAGACCCCCTGGAAGGTGCTGGCTAACCGCACGATGCGTTAGGGAATCCATTCCGGAATTCCAGAACAGATGATAGTTCAAAAATGCTGCTACTCTTAATTTTCTGTTGTCGCTTCCCAGTTCTCATCGACCTAATTTCAGAATATGTTAAAAAGTCATTTGCTGACATTTTTAATTTTTTCTCTTTTGTGTTTTCTCTTCTTTTTTAGGCTCTTCAGCCATTATCTTGATATAAGTTCATATTAATTTGTGCGATTTTTGTGATCGATGTCTATCTCTCCACTGGGCTTTAACCTCAGAAAGGGCAGGGACCGGTCCCGTCTGTCTGATTTTGCTCATGGTTTTAGCTCTTGTTCTGGCTCATACGTACCCTTGAATGGACTAAACTTAAAATGTGAATTTATTTAATTTCCAGTTTCTTTAGGCTGGTATTAAGCTCTAATTTGCATTTCGAAGTTTTCCTTTTTAAAGGAAAACTTATTCTGAATCATAGACTGCTAGAGATGGTAGGGACCTCTCTTACAGGAAAATGAAACTCAAAGGATAGCATATTGTCCCATTGTCACACAGCTAGTTTATAAGAGTCAGGACTTGAGGTCACATCTTCATCAGCCACCGACTTTATATTTTTCCAAATGCGTAGACTCTGAAGTCTCCATTATACAGATGGGAAAACTGGGGCAGAATCAGCCCCGGACCACAGATTACTCGTCTCTCAGCTGAAGGCTGTCTTGGCAAGACCAGCCTGACTCTAGGGTTAAGCTTTTATCCGCTCCAAGCATTCTTTTTTCTTTCTGTTGCTCTCAAATATATTTCTATCCTCGTTAGACCATCCCCCTTGTTCTCATTTAACCTGAGAAAGTTAAACCCACTTTTGATCATAATGTGAAAATCTGTAGCAAAGTGCTTCCTTCAAGGCAGATGTTTGGAAATACTGAGCTGCAGGCGCTCAACTTGTCAAGTAACTTTTCAAATGATGAAAAAAGGAGAAAATGTAGGTCAGAAAGCAATAAACTATATTCACATCCAATATATCCTTCTGGTTAAGAAACTGACTTTGAATCTCCACCTTTTACTGAAATGAAACAAAAATCCAAATCCAACCCAAAGCATTAAGTACTGAAAGTATTTATTATTTCTATTCAAGTAATCCAAAAGCATAATCTCAAGAACATCTATGCTCCAGGAATGTCTCAAACACCATGGATTTGATGTGATTCCTTTATCCAGATGTCTGTAGAAAAGACTGGATGGCATGAGGGGAATTAAAGATTTATTTTTAATATTTCAGAAAAGTCATATTTCTAATAACAGAGAGCCTTAAAATGCATCCCCAATCTTTGCTGCCTCCCTGATCTCTCTCGTTATTGTTTCCTTAAGAAGTAGTTTTATTCTACCAAATTATCAGCCTATAGGTTTCCAAACTTAACATTTAGATATTGGAAGGACGTCATTGAGGTGCTCTCACTATAACATTGATTATTTACATCAACTTTATTTCCAGAGATAATTTTTACCACTGAGTAGTTAAAAACAAATCTAATAAAAGATCACTTTTCATGGGGCAAAATCTCCAACAAATGGTCCAAATCTGCCAGCCTTGCGGAGTAGTATGACTTCCTTTGAAGACATGTCCCTTAAATCTAGATGTGTCAAACCAGAGACCCCCAACATTTACTGTGCCCTGCTGTGTCCAGACATCCAATAAGATATCTGGGAATCCTGAGCATCTCATTGGCAGACATCTCCCTCATCTATTACTCCCTTACCTGGAGAGAAGATATTCTAAAACTTGCCAGATTTTATGAATTTTCCCCCTGGAGGAGATACATTTTAGGTTCTGGTGGCAGAAATTTAAAATTAGGTCACCTCATGGTTACAAGTTGTATCCATAACAGACACTAAAAGATCTCAGAGATCATACACATTCTCTGGCTGGGAACCCAAAAGGGACCTACTGTGAAACATTCTTTAATTGGTTTGTCACACTCGGAATAAAAAATATACTGACTATTTCTATGGAAACTGGAGTTCTGATATTAAATAATACAGCTGGGTTAAAATCTAAGATCGGAGCTCTAAAATCTGTCCCCATAAGACCGCTGTGTGTGACTTTAGGGGATGCCAGCCTCTGTGTCGTGAGTTTAGGGAAGCACACCAGCCCTCCCCAGCCTGTACCCTAAATCAGCCTGGTGGCCTCCGAATCACTGAGGGGGCTAGAGGAAGCTCCACGGAAAGGAGTCTTTTCTTTCTGTGGTTCTCCTGATAGAATATTTGTTTTCTGGGTGGCATATGGTTAGACAACAACACATGGAAGGGTATTTTCATCCTACTGTTTACAAGGATTATTTTCCTATGGACACATTTCCTGGGAAGAGAAGAGCACCTTTTGGGGACCAGGCAGTGTACCTGAGGCTAGAAGCAGGGTTCATCATCGCTCTCCCATTTCATAAAGACGCCATGTATTTC
>NW_011888879.1:1970586-1978259 GCF_000151845.1 Pteropus vampyrus
TCCCCCTTGTTCTCATTTAACCTGAGAAAGTTAAACCCACTTTTGATCATAATGTGAAAATCTGTAGCAAAGTGCTTCCTTCAAGGCAGATGTTTGGAAATACTGAGCTGCAGGCGCTCAACTTGTCAAGTAACTTTTCAAATGATGAAAAAAGGAGAAAATGTAGGTCAGAAAGCAATAAACTATATTCACATCCAATATATCCTTCTGGTTAAGAAACTGACTTTGAATCTCCACCTTTTACTGAAATGAAACAAAAATCCAAATCCAACCCAAAGCATTAAGTACTGAAAGTATTTATTATTTCTATTCAAGTAATCCAAAAGCATAATCTCAAGAACATCTATGCTCCAGGAATGTCTCAAACACCATGGATTTGATGTGATTCCTTTATCCAGATGTCTGTAGAAAAGACTGGATGGCATGAGGGGAATTAAAGATTTATTTTTAATATTTCAGAAAAGTCATATTTCTAATAACAGAGAGCCTTAAAATGCATCCCCAATCTTTGCTGCCTCCCTGATCTCTCTCGTTATTGTTTCCTTAAGAAGTAGTTTTATTCTACCAAATTATCAGCCTATAGGTTTCCAAACTTAACATTTAGATATTGGAAGGACGTCATTGAGGTGCTCTCACTATAACATTGATTATTTACATCAACTTTATTTCCAGAGATAATTTTTACCACTGAGTAGTTAAAAACAAATCTAATAAAAGATCACTTTTCATGGGGCAAAATCTCCAACAAATGGTCCAAATCTGCCAGCCTTGCGGAGTAGTATGACTTCCTTTGAAGACATGTCCCTTAAATCTAGATGTGTCAAACCAGAGACCCCCAACATTTACTGTGCCCTGCTGTGTCCAGACATCCAATAAGATATCTGGGAATCCTGAGCATCTCATTGGCAGACATCTCCCTCATCTATTACTCCCTTACCTGGAGAGAAGATATTCTAAAACTTGCCAGATTTTATGAATTTTCCCCCTGGAGGAGATACATTTTAGGTTCTGGTGGCAGAAATTTAAAATTAGGTCACCTCATGGTTACAAGTTGTATCCATAACAGACACTAAAAGATCTCAGAGATCATACACATTCTCTGGCTGGGAACCCAAAAGGGACCTACTGTGAAACATTCTTTAATTGGTTTGTCACACTCGGAATAAAAAATATACTGACTATTTCTATGGAAACTGGAGTTCTGATATTAAATAATACAGCTGGGTTAAAATCTAAGATCGGAGCTCTAAAATCTGTCCCCATAGGACCGCTGTGTGTGACTTTAGGGGATGCCAGCCTCTGTGTCGTGAGTTTAGGGAAGCACACCAGCCCTCCCCAGCCTGTACCCTAAATCAGCCTGGTGGCCTCCGAATCACTGAGGGGGCTAGAGGAAGCTCCGCGGAAAGGAGTCTTTTCTTTCTGTGGTTCTCCTGATAGAATATTTGTTTTCTGGGTGGCATATGGTTAGACAACAACACATGGAAGGGTATTTTCATCCTACTGTTTACAAGGATTATTTTCCTATGGACACATTTCCTGGGAAGAGAAGAGCACCTTTTGGGGACCAGGCAGTGTACCTGAGGCTAGAAGCAGGGTTCATCATCGCTCTCCCATTTCATAAAGACGCCATGTATTTCCGAAGGGCCCTGGAGGGGCCAGGTGGAACCATATGGGCCGAAGTGAAGGAGGAAACAAAGAACATGGTTGAAAATGAAAAGTATTCAACTGTAAATTAAAATAAACCCAGGGTCATCTTGCACGTAGTCCTGACAAGAAGAGAATCCACAGTGTGGATGAACGAGTGAAAAAGAAATAATCGAAAATAAGGAAGAGGCATATGTGAGGCCTGAAGCATCAGGTACAGAGGCGGCCGGGGAGGATTACCAGACAGCGCCCAGGGCGTGCAAAGAAAAGATAAGGAAGGCGAAGGCACTGAATGAAAAAGAGACTGCACTGAAGGTTAAGAGAAATCATAGGGAAAATTTTCCAAGTGTGTGAGGAACACAGGGGTCATCGAAGGAGACAGTTGAATGGCTAAGACATGGGGAAGAGGAATTTATTGACAAAGGAGGTAGATGTGGCTAAAATATATTAAATACATTTTTTTTTTTAACCTTGGAACTCTCAGGAGGATGGTGGAGACATTTTTAGAAACGGACATACATTTCCTAAGGGAAAGCAAAGATATATTGAGATTCGGAAATTAAGAATAGAAAGAGGAAAAAAACCATTAGAGACTTCAGGCCGTGGCAGAACATATGCAAACACACTCGAATAATAAATAACGGGAACTTAAGAAGTGAGAATTTGAAGAACAAAAGTTTTCTTAGGGAAAAACAGTCCCATGAGTAAGTGACTGGTAGTGCCTCCCTGCTTTCTTACGGCATGAGCTGTTGCTTTCCCTCTATTTCTCTTTCTCCCTGCTTCCTATGTTCCTTCTACAATATTTATTGAGAATCTGCTAAATGCTAGGCATCATCCTCTATTGCGTGGAGTACATGAATAAATAAGATATTGTCGCTGTCCCCGACACAGCGAGTTTACGTTTGGGTAGAGCGCATAGCTCTGTAAATGGTTGTAGGACGCAGCCATATGCTACAGAGCTGTGAGGGGGCTGAGCGGTGTAGGAAAAAGACACTTGGGAGGTCGTCTTGGATTAGGACCCCGGAATTCCACCTTTACGGACGAAACAAATAACAGTAACGCTTGTTAGAATAATAAAGAGCCATTATCCAGAGTTTTTGGTTTTATTTTGTTTCTGTATAATTTTAAAAAGGTTCCCATAAAGTCGGATGCAGTGGTGTGGGATGTTTAGGGGGAGCGCCACTGTGTGGGGTAACATTCCACTGTGGGGGGTAACCTCTGCAAACGCTGGGGGATCTGCTTGTGGATGAGGCTGGGAGTTGAATGTTTGTTGATCCTGACGTCTAGGGCAGGGGCGAGTGGCTCACAGGGAAAGGGTCTGGGGGCTGAGCTGAGCGTGCTTGTCTCAGGGGACACTGACTCCTCCACACGGTGAGGGAAGAACCATGGGAGCTGAAGCGTCTGAGGCAGGAACAAGGGTAGTCAGCAAGGACAGTAAAACTCTAAGTGTTCCACCAGGAGAGGCAGGTAATTTGATTATCCAATTCAGTGTAGTGACAAATAAGGTAATGAGGCTCGGGACAAGAAATTTAGAGGTAAAACAGATCCTCCACAGTCACAGGCCACAGACTTGAGAGGAAGAATCCAAGTACAGACGCAGATAAAATTTTAATGCCTTTGGCACCAGGATCTGGAGCAATAAAAGAAATCAAACGTTATTCTGCGTTGCATAAATAGAAGGACTGAAAAAGTCAAAGGTAATTAGCTCAGAGTAATAAAAGGGAATGGTGAGTGGTGTTTGACCAAGGAAACTGAGAGAAATATCTGCTAAGACTTTCCCATTCCCTGTAACTTTTCTCATTACGTTTGTTCACTAAGTTTAACCTTGACCGTGCTTTTCTATGTTATTCCCGGCCCTGCGCATTTGAGAGCAAACACGTATTAGTAATAGCTGCTGATTCCACTGATATTCTTAAAGAGAGGCAGGACTGGGGTGGGAGTGGGTTGGGGAAGCTCTTATCGTTTGAACCCTCCTCCAACCTTTGTGATTCAGATATGCTAGGAACCAGGTACCCGCTTCCTGTAGGACCCTTTCCGATAATATTAAATATAGATTCAAGAAACCAATGATCGGTTTCTTCTCAGACTGCCTTCTATGACTATCAGGTGCCAAAGAATAGTTTCTCAGAAAGAAATTAATTATCATCAAGTACAACTGTATTATTAATGATCAATAGGAAAGTTGCTACAATTTTTTAATTCTAATAGAAACTAATGACTTCATTGATGTAAGAGTTTCTCTTCTATTCAGGTGTTTCTGACTCCTCACTGGCATAAATGTTCAAATTTCGGTTTGTTACAGTGAGGTTCTCTTAACCTTTACACTCAAGAACATGTGCCTGCAAATGCACATTTTTCACAGCATCGCTCAGAAATAAACACCTTTGGATACCTTTGGATCCGTCAAGTCTCAAGAACAGAAAATGACAGGGAAAGGGGAAGTAGTTTATTTCACTTCGGGCAGGCTATCTCACCATCCCTTGTTTACACCTGATAATACATCCACCAATTAAGCGTTTAACTAATTTCTTTAAGGTCAGATTGCAAAGGACTCAATTCAAGTTGGGGCGTCAGAGACAGTTTCACATGGGAAATCCACTTTATACCTACAGCAGGTGTGTGTCTTGGCTCAGAGAACACGCTGTCTCAGGTGTGGTGTCTCAGGTGTTGTGGCTCCCGTGTGCTCTCTGGGGGACCCGGGGTCATTGGTTTAATGTTAGCTCTGGGCATATCAGCCTGGCCAGACGCACCCCTAAAGATACTCTCTCTCCGAGAGGTGAGTTTATTTTGAAATGGTTGACTGTGTGAGGGACACATTAAGATGATTCATTTAGTTGGAGCGACAGGGAGGAGGAATGAGAAGGGATGGCAGTTTAAATGTAGCCAGTATCTCTAGAGAATGTGAAGAATGTCAGGTTCCATGTCAGAAGTCTCAGGGGACTGGAAGCCAGTGACCTCAGTTTGGACTTTCTTACCCTCGGCCAAAGGTCTCTGGACATGTCTGGAATGAGAAAGGGAAGAAAGTGATGTGTGCTTCACCCGCTAGTGAAACCCCAGAAGTTCCATTTAGAAAAATAAAATCCACTTAGAAAAAAACAAAATCAGTTATTGCTCGCTGGGCCAATTTAATTTATCACACATTTGCCGACTACCTACTGTGCACAAAGCTAACTGGCAGAGATTGTGGAAGATTGTGGAAGATTCTAGGTGGCTCATTTTAAGGCGCTTAGGAAGAGAGGCATATATAAATAACTCAAACACGCATAAGGCTGGAATGGTGAATATAATGGGAGAATGGAATGAAAGATTCACATCCTCTGATTGTGGTTTATTTTTCCTTTTATTTTTCTCTTTATTCCATGGCACGCCGATCTTATAAAATAGCCTAAAATATCAAGGAATAACTATGCAGGGAAACCCACGCCATTCTCCTCAATGAACATAGTAGGGCAATGCGGTACTACAGCTGGTTTTATTTGAGGGTTGGGAAAAATCATTCTTATCGATTACAGTCATGTGGCATATTTACCCAATGTGCAAATGAGCACAATCTTTGAATCCTGCGGCAAGACTTCCGAGGTCATTTTGCTTTTAGAGACTAGCCCAGAGCCGTGAGCTTCTGTTCTATATTTTGAAGCATGAGAGCAGAAGCTTCCACAGCCTTCTCTGGTTGTCCGTTCCAGTGTGGAACGATTTTCGTCTTAAGGAAATTCTTTATATATATTGAAGTCTCTAAGACAACTGGTTAATTTTATCCCTGCTTCCAGATCCAGGAGCTTCTACCCTAGCCAATGGGAATCCTTTCCCAGACATGCAGCCGTTTTGAAATTACAAACAAGTCGATAACTGAAGGCCTGACCTGATTACTGGTGCGTGAAGTGGGCGCGCCTGAGCCGCGTCCTAGTCTGGAACAGGGGCTGGTGTCAAAGGAGGCCAGCGAGGTGGCAGGATCTCAGGTAGAGGGAAATTAAAAGCAGTAGCCTCGGCTGTGTGCTGGGGGGGATCTGGAAATCGGCGAGGTGGAACGGCCTGGGTGAGACTCCTTGTCATGCCTCCAATGGCCCTTTTCAAAGTGTGAGCAGACCTTACAAAGAGGTGCTGACCTCGCCTTTCAGATGACTAGCAGCTCACCATGATAACTAACCCCGCAGGGATTTCTTTACAGTGATGTATGGTAAAGGTCAGTTTGAATCAGGAAACGGAGGGGAAATGTAAGAAATGCACTTTTATTACTTTTGAGAGCGTGCGACAACTCCAGCACACGGACCGAGTACTCCTAGTATGAAAAAGATACCCTTTGATGAAACAACAAGGATTTATAAAGAACAGCACATCAGCCATTTTATGTAAACGATGCTTGGAAGTATGAGGGGGCACTACAGGAAAATATTTTACTCTATTAAATGGGATAGATATCTCCTTAAAATATTTCAACTTGTAGTTTGTCCTAGTTTATGAAGAAGCATGAATTTGCTCAAATGAGGGTACATTTTTGCCTCACCAGGTGGAAGAATCACAAAGTCTAAATTAGTGGAGACTGAATGAATCAGATATCACTATTTTCATATTCCGATTCTAACTAGCTGTATTCAGAAAACTCCTGTAATATAGATCCTACTGAATTCATATTCCTGTGGCTGGAGCCAGACTGAAATTTTGAAGAAAGCGTTTACTAAATCCATTACTGGTATAGGGTTAAATGCGGGGAAAACTGTGATTTCAAGATCTTTCCAGAATCTCTTTTCAATCTCCTCCATCTCCTCTCAACATAAGAAACAGACCCACTGTCCTGCCTCGGTATTTCTGATCTGGCTCCTTTTTCCCCAGGCGCACAGGCTCGACATCCGAGAAGCATCCTTTATTGTTTACCCCTTACTCTTCTCACACACCTACACAACTCCTGTCTCTTCCTGCGAAGTGTGTCTTATCCATCCCTTTACTCCGTTTTCTTGCAGCCTTTATCCCCATCCATCTGGTCTATCACAGCAGCTTTCTAATATCCCCTCGCCCTCTGTTCCTGCTCCCTCTGATCCATTCTACTCACTATCAACTAATTAACTTTTCTAAAGCATGACTTTGATCTTATCTCTTCTGCTTATACATGTTCAGTGGCTCAAGATTACCTACCAAACACAGAGTGAAACCCTCAGCCTGGGGCTCTCCGTGTCTGCTCTAATCTGCCTTCTGCTCCCTGGAAGTGCCCGCGCTCCCACCAAAGAGGTCTGCTTCCCGCTGCCCAAGCTCACTTCACCTTTTTCCATCACAGCCCTTTTACTAACGATCGGCCTCAATTTTCACCTCTCCAAATCTTTTCTTTAAATCCAGTTCACTTTCATTCATTCATTTAGTCATCTACTCAAGTGTGCTCATTCGATCAACTTCCACCCGGTGCATGCCAATTGTTGGACACAGCTTCTGAGAAGCGTTCCCTGATTTTCCTAAGTGGAAATAGCCAGTAATATGTTAGTGCTTTATACTACTCTGAGAAGATTTCTCGTAGGCTGCAAGTCAGGTCCTGGCTCTGCCACCTGCACTGTCTAAACCTCTGTTCCTCCCCGGTGGGGCAGAGTGCTTAGCATCGTGTCAGTTCCCTTGGGAAGAGCTGCTACTGTTCTTACTATTATTATCTGTTGTGTTATTATACCCCATCTCATTCTCCTTGAGACAAGGGCTGTGACTATGATCTCTGTATCCTCTCTGGAACCTTCTTTCAGACAGTGTTTGCTGTAATCGTTTAATCAGGTTCACTTGGTTGCAAGATGAAGATACCCCCTTTAGTTACCTCAGGACCAGAGGGTGGATTCTATGTCTCTGGGCTGGAGTGGAGGACTCGTCAGACTCCTGGGCAGCTCTTCCTCTCACCACGTGTCAGCACCTCTCTCTGCACCTATTCTGTTCTCTCTGTCCTACTAATGGCTCCTGTGACTGAAGTAGAGAGTCAGGACCTGCTACCTAATTTGCTAGGTTCATAGCAAAATGAGATGAGGGGTCCCTTGTTTAAAAAGTAGGAGAATAGTGCTGTGAAATGT
>NW_011888879.1:1979804-1998096 GCF_000151845.1 Pteropus vampyrus
TCTATTAAACGTTATGTGTACCATAAAAAATAGGCAATGTTACAGTACCATTTTATAAGATAGCACGTATTTCGCATATATTTTTGTGCCCATGTAAGGGATGTTAGCCACGACCCCCTCTTGGTAGTAGCAGGGGAGGGTAGCAGCACATTCCTCCTGCTTTCAGAGAGCTCGGAGTCTTCGAGAGGAGATGAAACGGCTGGTCACAAAGGGTAGACAGAATAGGACACGGTGCTGTTGGGCGCTTATGGGATGAAGCATTTTCATGCTCACAAAAACCCTGAGAAGTAACTGTAGATCCCCATTTTTCAGATGACCAAACTGAGACTTATCTAGAAACACAAGGTGGTGCTAAGTCCACGGCCAATCATGTGCTCATAGTCCTTAGATAACCAGAATGTCACGACTTCGACACCCACCCACATGCCTCTCGCAGCAGTGGCCCATCCCCTTCACTAATGTTAAAGAAAAAAATGAAAAGTAACCCATCTACCTAGGTCGATCTGGAGAGATATGAAAAACCCAGACATATTCTAATTACACGTATGAAAATTTGCAAAAACATCAGCAGAATTCTACTCACTCCCATTTTCTCTCTGCTGTAACTTCGCAGAACTTTTTTTTTTTTTTCCTTTCGTATCTCGCTCAATATTTACAGTGATAAGATCCTTGGAGAAGCCCTGGATTCCAGGCCTGGTTCTGTCAGCTGCTGCTTGTGGGCTCTGGGCAAGGCCCACGGTAACAACCTGCCTTGTTTGTCCACCTCCAGATGCAACCAGGTATGGGTGAGCCCTTTGAACCCTATAAAACAATGAGGACGACCCAGTTTTCCTCCACCAGACTTGGGCTTTGTTCTTCCCATCTCTCTGATTGAAGCATCATCGCACTGAACCAGGAAACAAGGACATTTTCACTCTAAGAACCAGCTCACGTGCCTCCCCCTCAAACATACGGAGGTCTTTCTTTGGAGAGCTTGCTTGGCCAGGTGACAGCTGTCGCTGGGGGCCCTTCTGAACAAGTGGCAATAACTCTGACAGCATGAGCTTAAGGAGACTGCTTAACTCCTTTGCCGCAAGGGTAGGCTAGTTTTGGTTTTTCCTTAACTTACACTGCGCCTGGATTTATGGCTCTTGCTTTTGTGTATTGGGCGATCATGGAAGTTGGCATTCACTTAGAGAAATGTTCTTTGGGAACTCCAGAAAGTGTCACTTGACAAAATATATGTTGGCTGGCAAAAGGTACAGAAAAACAAATTATTATAAAATATAAGTAGATGGGTAAACATCAATTTGTATTGAATGCCTTAAAATAGGTTCATCCTTTGTCCTAGTAATTCCATTGTGAGGGGCTTATTTCTCAGATAATATCGGATAACTTGAAAATAAGTATTTTAAGGAGCGTTAATGCAGTATAATTTATGACGAAATGAGAGATAATCTCATCATCCAATCACAGGGGATTAGTGAAATAAAGGCACACCCATGGTATTCACATACTCAAATGTGTGGAGAGGTGGTCTGTTGTTAAAACTGGATTATAAAACAGTACACGTAGGAAAACCCCATTTTGTTTTAAAATCTATATCTTCATTTCTATATGAAGTCTGGAAGATTATTTACCAAACTGTGAACAGTGGTTATCACTGGATAATGATATAGAATAAGTATACACATACATATAGATACCCTAAATTTTCCAAAATGACCATATATTATTACTGCACTTTAAAAAAAAAGGGGAATTTTTTTTAAAATGTGGACTTATGAGATTTTTTTTCATAAACATCAAATGTACAAACAAAAAATTTTTCACTTACTGTATCAAGAACTCTGGTGAGGGGAAGTCAGTAACGAGACCTTAGATCTACCAGGAATTCTATCTTGGAAGTGAATCTGCAGAATTTTAAGAACTTTGCATCCCTTTTCAGCAATTTCTCTAGTTCTAAATCTCTGATCTCTTTGACAGTTTCTCTTTTTAATCCGTAGAATTCACACATACACTTCTTAAAGTTTTATTCCATTGTATTATAAGTGCTGAATTAATCTGTCTCCCCTGAACCTTTTGGGCAGGGCGCCTAGCAGGGGATGTGGCACATGGAGCCTCTGCACAAATGTTGGCTGAATAAATGACAGAGAGAGAGGTGTAAATGAAGTATGTCTGCTCGAGGTTTATGGCGGGAGAGAAATCAGTATGAAAAAGTGTGGAATAGGCTGTAAGAAGAAGGTATTTGACATGATTTTGAAGAATTTATCCAGGCAAAAATGCAGACAGGGAGGCCATCAATTCTAGGCAGAGGGAACATCAGGGTGACCAAGTGCCCTGGGGTGCCCAGCACTGAGATGTTTCCTGGGATGTGAGCCTTTCAGGGCTAAAACCAGAAAGGTCCTTGGCAAACTGGGATGATGGTTACTCCATGGTGGAACAGTGTAGTCAAAGGCAGGAAGATCGAAAAGCAAATTTGGGGGACATGTCATCTAGTTTGGCAAGAGCATGGCTTAGGAATAGGGAAAATGTGGACAGTCAAGCTAGGAAGGTTAGGTTGGGGCATATTGAAGAGGGCCTTGGAGGCCAGAGTGACACTCTTGGGCTTCATTGTGTGCAAGTCATAAGACCAAAGGCACTTTAAATCTTAAGACTTGACTCCTCCAGCACACATTAAATGCGCCCAATCTCTCTCTCTTTCTCTCTCCTCCCACCTCCCTCCCTCCCTACTTCTCTCTCTGCCTCTCTGCCTTTCTCTCTGTCTCTCTCTGTCTCTCTCTGTCTCTCTCTCTCTCTCTCTCTCTCTCTCTCTCTCCCTCTCCACAAAAGCATCCTTATACTTTTGGCTCTTTTCTTCGACATGGTCTCTTTCTCTTATAAAACACATCTCGAATTTTCAAATAATCAAATCGAAGTGAGAATCATCTTTTCTTGTCAGAGGGAAGTCGTTTTACACTGGTGGGGACTCTGCTGAGCCCTCCGTCTTCACACCCAGCTCCACCGTGACCAGCTACATGTTCAAGAGATGCCTGGCTGAGATTCAAGACACTGCCGGCGGTGTCCGGGGAGCAGAGCAGAGGTGGGGGGCTCCTGGGCAGTGACCCTGGCCTCATTAGCACTGTGCTACTGCAAAGCGGGGTGCCACAGGCCACGCCTGGAACATCTGAGGAGAAACTCGGGGTGTTATAACATAGAGGTCTACACAGAAGGCCACTGCCATCCGCATCCTGGTCTCTCTGTCTGTGCTCTATAAAAACTGACAAAAAGGGCCTCACTGCTGAGTTTCAGACTGAATGTTTAATGCAATTAATGCATATTTCATAGCACAATAACTGCCAGCACTTTGCTCTGCCATCCTCCCTGGCTGAGTTATTTACACAGCCATTTTGAGCTCAGTCACAGAGGAAGTTGACAAATGAGTATCTGTTCAACACGTCTGGTCTTTCCCCGTGCAGATCAGGGCCTCGCAACTTCAAAAAGGCCCTGAGCAGCATCTCAAACCTACTCCACTCAGCTGGGCGAATATATTTTCCCTTGGAATCACCACTCAAAAACCCTTTCTTTGCCTGACATCCCTTTTCTCCCCTCCCTAGCCCCAAGAAAAGTATGAAAAAAGGGGGCTTTATGCTGCTATCATCACGCCTCGAAATGAATCTTAGTGATTTCTCTCATTACGAAATCCCTAAAAGTGAAGAGAGTGAGCTGTCCCCCTGGTCAGCGACTTCGTTTACTCATTGATCTGTTCTGACAGTCCTTTTGCAAGGCAGCTCTGCCCCTAGGATGGTTTGACATAAATCAGGGGCTCCTTTGCTCACCTGCTCATCACGAGTGATGGATTTGGCAGCTTTTCAGGTTCCCGTGAAACAGATCTCTGAACCAGGAGAGCCAGCCTGGGACTCAGAAGGCAGCATTCGGAGCAGGAGGGATATCGACTGATTCACATCTCGTGCTGTTTTTCACTGACTAGGCACAAATCCAGCCCTTTGGGTCTTCGTTGTAACCTCCTAGTCAACATCAAGAAGCCTCAGGTGCACTTCTCTTTGTGCAATACTCATGTTCTTGAAAAGTTGCAGATAACATGATTTCTTTGGGTGAACACGAGCCTGTGTTTCTAGCGACTCTCATTGTTTAGAGACATTCTTCGTTGCTCCTTCTTGAACATGAACCTTTTCCTGCCTTCCTCTCCCTACTCCGGTCACTTTGTCAAATATTTAACGAGAGGAAAAGAAACAAATTCAGAAAAGAACAGTTTAAAAGAATGTGAAAGCAAATCCTTTTCTAATGTGTGAATGTTCACTCTTAATATTATCTCTTCTGTCACTATGAATTCTTACATGCCACGTTCTCCTAAATAGTGTATATCTGCAATTAAGTACCCCAGCAAATCAAAACAGCTGGCTTTCTTTTTTAAAATAAATGTATAAAGCTAAATTCAGAAAGTTTGATTTGATGAGAAATGTATTCTTTAAAACAGAGGGCCCCAACCCCTGGGCTGCAGACCGGTACCGGTCCATGGGCTGTTAGGAACCGGGCCGCACAGCAGGACGTGAGTGGCGGGGGAGCCAGTGAAGCTTCCTCTGTATTTGAAGCTGCTCCCCAGCGCTAGCATCACCACCTCAGCTCCACCACAGGTCGTCAGGCATTAGATTCTCATGGGAGCACCAGTCCCTGGTGCCAGAAAGGTGGGGGACCACCTCTTTAAAATACAGTCTCATTCAGCGAGCTCTCTTTCACACACTGAGCTTCGTTCTGTTGGAGTCCTGCCTTGGGGGAAAGCAGTGGAAAGATTCGGGACTCTGACTGAAACATTAAGTTCAAATATGATTCTCACACACTGAAGAGAGTCATATTTAGCTCTCCTAGCCAATAAGAGGATTGAATTCGATCAGGAACGTGAAGGTTTGTGAAACTCCGACGGACTGTAGCAACGCGAGGCACTGTCGTGGTTATGGCTTTATGCTCTGAAGTCCTACGTGCCAGCTCCACCTCCTAACAGCTGTGGGACTTTGAGTTACTTGTCTTCTCCAAGCCTCACTTTCCTAACTATGAAATGGGTCTAAAATAAAAAAAATTTTTTTTTTACATTTTCCTTTCATTTTAATAGATGCTTTTGACTATTTTAGGAGACAGAACTTTGACAATATATGAAAAATAATTTTACATTTTAGTTTTTTATATTTATTTGAGTTTGTTTTTAAAAACTTTTTTTTAAATTAAATTTATTGGGGTAATATTGGTTAATAACATTATATAAACTTAAGGTGTATAACTTCATAATACAACATCTATATATTGTACGATCACCACCCAAAGCCTAGTTTCCTTCTGTCACCCCGTATTTGACCCCCTTTACCCTATTCATCCTCCCTTCAGCCCCCTTCCCCTCTGGTAACTTACCCATAATACTGTTACAAGGGTTAGATGAGATAATGCCCATAAGCCACTTAGCACTGACCATCGCAAGCATTCAACAACTGCTAGCTTAAGCAAGGTAGACTGTGGTTTGCTCTCTTTTGATCTTCCTTCCCAGCCTCTCTAAGGATGGTGGGATGTGGGACATTATTATTGCCATTTTGCAAAGAGGATATTGGAACCCAAAGAGATTTGAGTTCTTACCAGGTCACATAACGAGTGAAATGGGAGTAAAGGCCAGTGAGTTCCAAGAGTTCAAGGGCTGCTGCACTTTGTCTCACCCCTTGGACACTGGGCCACATTGCATTAAATGGAAGTCCTCACTTCCTTCCCTGGCATCCGGTTATCCGTCCTGAACTGAGCAGGCTGGAGAAGGAAGGAGACAGCCTCACGCTTCCTAGATGTCAGTCCTCTGAGGTCTAGGCTACTCCTGTCTCTTCTCCATCCACAGAAGGGATGCTTAAATGGCAATGACTTAGGATCATAGAAGGCTTTTTGACGGGGATTGTGCTAAATGTTGTGCCCTTTGCAGATTTTACAAATGGTGGACTAGGCTCAGAGAGTTAGAAGCATACGGGTAGCTAGCAAGTTGTCACATCATGACTGAAATCAATTAGTTTAGTCGGTTCGACTTCATGTAGGCCTTTAAATCACTTCACTCTGTGCTGATTCAAGTTCAGGTTTAAGGTTCCACCTGGAGCAAAAACGATCAAACCTGACTGATCAGAATTGTCTGAGGTGCTTGTAAATAATGCAGATTCTTAGGTACCACCCTTGAAGACTCTGACCTAGTAGGTCTGGGTCAGGGCCAAGGATCTGTATTTTTAAAAAATCCTCAGGTGAGTCTTGTGACTAGCTGAGTACGGAAAGTCAGCTTTAGGACACATGCCCAGCTGTCCTCTGGCGTGTCCTACCTTGCAGATGAATTAATTTACCACTTTCTTGCCCTATGAGATCACTTTTAATTCTGGTGCCTTTCTCACCTTCGGGCTCAGAGTTTCAGTTTATACATCAAATATTTTTTGAGTGCCTACTGTGAGCAGGGCCCTGGGTTCAAGAAACCAATAGCTTAAGACCCCCAGGCTAACTGTGTCAGGGTGTGTATGCGAGCTACTGGAAGCATGCATCCTTGTAAGATTTTAAGGATTTTTGCATGTGTTTCTTGTGCTATCTGTTGTCCCAGAAATCAAGGCTATTCCTCTTTTATCTATGTTTTCACAACACTCCATATAAATTAATAACACCTAGTACCTGGTTCCATGGCCAGTAAAAAATGGTTGATGGCATAGGTTTGAACAAAATGAATACGCCTTCTTCAGAAGGAATCAAGCAACCACTAGTTAGGGATCTCTGGTCTGGCCCACAGACCTTCTTATGGGAGCTCTTTCCTTGTTTAGAGACATTCTTCGTTGCTCCTTCTTGAACATGAACCTTTTCCTGCCTTCCTCTCCCTACTCCGGTCACTTTGTCAAATATTTAACGAGAGGAAAAGAAACAAATTCAGAAAAGAACAGTTTAAAAGAATGTGAAAGCAAATCCTTTTCTAATGTGTGAATGTTCACTCTTAATATTATCTCTTCTGTCACTATGAATTCTTACATGCCACGTTCTCCTAAATAGTGTATATCTGCAATTAAGTACCCCAGCAAATCAAAACAGCTGGCTTTCTTTTTTAAAATAAATGTATAAAGCTAAATTCAGAAAGTTTGATTTGATGAGAAATGTATTCTTTAAAACAGAGGGCCCCAACCCCTGGGCTGCAGACCGGTACCGGTCCATGGGCTGTTAGGAACCGGGCCGCACAGCAGGACGTGAGTGGCGGGGGAGCCAGTGAAGCTTCCTCTGTATTTGAAGCTGCTCCCCAGCGCTAGCATCACCACCTCAGCTCCACCACAGGTCGTCAGGCATTAGATTCTCATGGGAGCACCAGTCCCTGGTGCCAGAAAGGTGGGGGACCACCTCTTTAAAATACAGTCTCATTCAGCGAGCTCTCTTTCACACACTGAGCTTCGTTCTGTTGGAGTCCTGCCTTGGGGGAAAGCAGTGGAAAGATTCGGGACTCTGACTGAAACATTAAGTTCAAATATGATTCTCACACACTGAAGAGAGTCATATTTAGCTCTCCTAGCCAATAAGAGGATTGAATTCGATCAGGAACGTGAAGGTTTGTGAAACTCCGACGGACTGTAGCAACGCGAGGCACTGTCGTGGTTATGGCTTTATGCTCTGAAGTCCTACGTGCCAGCTCCACCTCCTAACAGCTGTGGGACTTTGAGTTACTTGTCTTCTCCAAGCCTCACTTTCCTAACTATGAAATGGGTCTAAAATAAAAAAAATTTTTTTTTTACATTTTCCTTTCATTTTAATAGATGCTTTTGACTATTTTAGGAGACAGAACTTTGACAATATATGAAAAATAATTTTACATTTTAGTTTTTTATATTTATTTGAGTTTGTTTTTAAAAACTTTTTTTTAAATTAAATTTATTGGGGTAATATTGGTTAATAACATTATATAAACTTAAGGTGTATAACTTCATAATACAACATCTATATATTGTACGATCACCACCCAAAGCCTAGTTTCCTTCTGTCACCCCGTATTTGACCCCCTTTACCCTATTCATCCTCCCTTCAGCCCCCTTCCCCTCTGGTAACTTACCCATAATACTGTTACAAGGGTTAGATGAGATAATGCCCATAAGCCACTTAGCACTGACCATCGCAAGCATTCAACAACTGCTAGCTTAAGCAAGGTAGACTGTGGTTTGCTCTCTTTTGATCTTCCTTCCCAGCCTCTCTAAGGATGGTGGGATGTGGGACATTATTATTGCCATTTTGCAAAGAGGATATTGGAACCCAAAGAGATTTGAGTTCTTACCAGGTCACATAACGAGTGAAATGGGAGTAAAGGCCAGTGAGTTCCAAGAGTTCAAGGGCTGCTGCACTTTGTCTCACCCCTTGGACACTGGGCCACATTGCATTAAATGAAAGTCCTCACTTCCTTCTCTGGCATCCGGTTATCCGTCCTGAACTGAGCAGGCTGGAGAAGGAAGGAGACAGCCTCACGCTTCCTAGATGTCAGTCCTCTGAGGTCTAGGCTACTCCTGTCTCTTCTCCATCCACAGAAGGGATGCTTAAATGGCAATGACTTAGGATCATAGAAGGCTTTTTGACGGGGATTGTGCTAAATGTTGTGCCCTTTGCAGATTTTACAAATGGTGGACTAGGCTCAGAGAGTTAGAAGCATACGGGTAGCTAGCAAGTTGTCACATCATGACTGAAATCAATTAGTTTAGTCGGTTCGACTTCATGTAGGCCTTTAAATCACTTCACTCTGTGCTGATTCAAGTTCAGGTTTAAGGTTCCACCTGGAGCAAAAACGATCAAACCTGACTGATCAGAATTGCCTGAGGTGCTTGTAAATAATGCAGATTCTTAGGTACCACCCTTGAAGACTCTGACCTAGTAGGTCTGGGTCAGGGCCAAGGATCTGTATTTTTAAAAAATCCTCAGGTGAGTCTTGTGACTAGCTGAGTACGGAAAGTCAGCTTTAGGACACATGCCCAGCTGTCCTCTGGCGTGTCCTACCTTGCAGATGAATTAATTTACCACTTTCTTGCCCTATGAGATCACTTTTAATTCTGGTGCCTTTCTCACCTTCGGGCTCAGAGTTTCAGTTTATACATCAAATATTTATTGAGTGCCTACTGTGAGCAGGGCCCTGGGTTCAAGAAACCAATAGCTTAAGACCCCCAGGCTAACTGTGTCAGGGGTGTGTATGCGAGCTACTGGAAGCATGCGTCCTTGTAAGATTTTAAGGATTTTTGCATGTGTTTCTTGTGCTATCTGTTGTCCCAGAAATCAAGGCTATTCCTCTTTTATCTATGTTTTCACAACACTCCATATAAATTAATAACACCTAGTACCTGGTTCCATGGCCAGTAAAAAATGGTTGATGGCATAGGTTTGAACAAAATGAATACGCCTTCTTCAGAAGGAACCAAGCAACCACTAGTTAGGGATCTCTGGTCTGGCCCACAGACCTTCTTATGGGAGTTCTTTCCTATCTCCCAATATATAGCAACCCAGCCTTCTCCCCCCACCCCCCAGCCCCCATACCCAGGGAATTTGGACACAGGCTGGAAAAGAGACTGAGAAGCCATATGGTCTGTGCAGTGATTCTGAACTTTAGTTTCACACTAGCATTATACGGGGAGTTTCTAAAATACCTATACAGATGCCTGGGTCCCCAAAAGTCTGAAGAAATCAGAACTCCGGGGGTGAGATCTGGGCAAGGGTTTTGTTTTGTCTTTTAAAGATCCGTAGGTGATTCTAATGTGTAGCCAGTTAAGAAGCGCTAGTGCAGCCAAAGAGAACTGGGCTAAGAATTGAAAGGAGACCTGGGTTCAACTCCTGTGTGACCATTTATAAATGGCTCTCCCTGGCTGAGCTTCCTTCCATACCTGTAAAATGAGGATGCCGGAGTAGATGCCTCATGGACTAGTCTCTCTATTTTTAGCTGTCACATTCTAAATTTTAATGGTCTGAGGTCAGCTCAGATGAAGAGGGAGAGTCAGTGAGGAAGAATAGCAGAGACCTTGTTCCTTTACAAGGGCCAGATGCACAGAGGGAGGCACATGGCAAAAGGAAAGAACGGGAGCTGGATGCTAATTGGAAAGGATAAGGGACATGTCGAGTTGCCAGTTTCGCTTGCAGCGACCTGGTCTGTAAGTGCTGGAGCAGCACTGGTAGATCGCAGGAAGGATCTTGGGCACGCCAGCTTCTGTCCTGTCTCCTGTCTGTCTGTCTGTCAGCATGCCACTCCACGGCAGAGGGCCTCTGTTTGTTTTCTTAAGACGATTTAGTCTTCCTAAGTCTCCCTTGGCAGAGCTTATGATTGAAAGTGACAAATGGAGGCTCTCCTATTTAAAAGCTGCCACTTCGTATTAGCAGAAGGATCAGCTCATGTTGGAGAACATTTTACTGATGCCTTTTAAAACTTGATCACAGAAAGATGAACAGGTATACAAGGGGATAAACTAATGAGGTGTACTGGAAAGAAGCCTCATTGGAGAAGGAGGGATAATGGCTTCATTTTCTTTTTTAGAAGGTAGCTCTTCACAGGTCAAACTCATTGCCCTCTTCCAAAAGGGCAAAGTAAAATGGAAGGCTGGGCAATAAGAAAATGACTTTGAGTGGTGTGAAGAGCTGACTGAGGCCAGTGGGCAGAGGACTGTGGTCATCTGTCCATCGCTGACTTAGAGTTCAGCCCTCAACATAACCTCAAGCAACGTATTCTCAATGCCTTCCCACCTCTTCCTCTCTTCATGAGGACCTCTCTTCCTGAGGACCTCTCTTCCCACACATGTTGTTCCTTTCTTTCTTCTCCATTCCTCAGATGAAACTTGCTGTAAGACATTTGTAGAGCACAGCGAGATGACAGATACCATTCTGAGCACTGGGGACACAAAGATGAATGACTGGTACTCTGCCATGAATTCTAAGGACTCCAGGAGATAGACTGGTAACCAAGGAGTAGAATAGAATGTGATCAGTGCTAAGGGGAAGGAACTTGGAGCATTGGAGACACAGAACACTTGCCAACTGGGAGAGTAAAGAAGGATGCTTAAGCTTATTTTTGACATTAAGGAGAAGAAAGTTATTCTAGAAAAAGAGAATAGTGCGCACAAAGGTATGGAGGCCCCAGGCTTGGATGGCGCACTCAGGGAGCCGCACGTGTTTCGGTACAGCTGGAATGGAAGTGGGAGGGTGCTGGGGAGGAATATAGGAGCCAGAGCACGAAAGGTGTCGTAGGCTGAGTGGAGTTGGAACTTTATCTGAAGGCTAAAAGGATTCATTACAAGGCTTTAGAGAAGAATATGGCATTAGGTATTTTATTTTGGAAAGATTATTTCAGGAGCAATATGCAGGATACATTAGAAAGAGAATATATTGGTGAAAGGAAAATAAACCTACTTCACACTCAAATGTAGAGGGTTTTCTAATGGAGCTACGGGCTAAAGAGGGAGATATCTTTTCCAGGGCATTCTGAGACCATGTAATGTAGGGAGACAGTTACCCTTTGTGCTAAGAATCCTTCCCTCCCCTTGAGCTTCTAAGTGCGGTTATGGGGTAGACACCCCGGTCTCAGAGTTCTCTAGGTCGTGCTTATGACAGTGCCAGACTTTGAATGCGGAACATGCCTATCTCATGCTCAGGGACCACACCTGCCGCGGTATGTCTTCACAATGTAGAGTCAAACGCTTGTTACCTCCAGCTTCTAATATCCATCTCTAGACCGAGCTTAGTTAATCGTTCTCATTCCCAGCTAGCTGATAGGCTCACCTCTCTTGCCTCTTCAGCACTGGTTAGATATACCAACAGTGGAAATCGAATGGCTTCTTGGAGAAGCGATGGAATCCAGTGTCATTAGAATCCAGTGTCATTTAGACGCACAGAGCCTGACTGTGTGTTCCCCAGAGAAGTCCTGACTTAGCTACTCCTGCCTTATTCTAAGGTCCCCTGGCAGATGGGAAGTTGGAGCCATTTTTCTAATCAGAAATAAGAGTGCAGAGCATCTCCCTGGGCCACTGCTCCGTGGTTATGAATCTAGCATGGGAACCTCTGTTGCTGGCAACCCTGTGCAAGAGCCGTGAATCAGAATCACATGGAAACGTTTTCATGGCTCTGGGCCCATGAAACATTCTCTGTGTGGAGCTTGCAGGGTCTCCCATGGATGACCCTATCTCTGTTACAGTTTGTCCTGAACAGGCTCTGTGGGGGTCCTTTTCCCCCATCCTGGTACTCTGTTCTCACAGATTTCTCTAGGATCTGGTGGAAGGTATTATGTTTTGTCTGCATCAGTGCTTCCAGGGTCTGAATGTCTGCCTGACCCAGACTAGTGACCAAGGAACCAGATCTGTCATCACCCAGGGGAACAAAAAGAATGCCCTGAACTGGTCTGAGCAAACCTGGCACCAATATCTTCTTCCGACCTCAAAGGTCTCATTAAGAAATTGAATAACTGTAGTAGGGTCTGGATAAAAATTAATTCTGAGCAGTTATTTCTTAGGGAGTCTTTCTTCCCTTAGATTTTGTGAGCTTACATGATGCTCACAAAGTTCTTATCTTGAAAAATTCTTTACCCAACTATATTCTCTCCTAAATTATTATTTCAATCTTAACGTGGTTTCTTCCATGTTCCTATGATTTTCTCAAAAGTCATCATGGCTCATAACTGGGCCGCATTTATACCTTTTATCCATAAGTTCAGCATCCAAGGATTCACATATTCTTAACACTAACCTAGGGTGATCATTCTAATTTGAGGTACAGGTGGTTACTGCGCCGTAAGTCCAGAATTTTAGACAGCGTTTTCCCAAATTGTAATTTTATATAAGTACGAACGGTGTGGTTCTCATCCCGTTGGGTTACTGCTGTTTAGAAAATGTCAACAAGCAAAAATGTTTCAATATAACTCGAGTTCTCTACTTGTATTTTCAAACATTTTGTCTTTCTGGTTTACCGCCGTATCCTTAACATCTAAGATAATGACGGACACGTACTAAATGCACAATTAATTTTTATTAAATTGATGAATAAATACTTTGACCATACCAATTTATCCCTCCACTATTTATTTCTCTTTCATCAACTTCCACATGTAAAATAGCTCCTCCTGGGAATTTTACCCCAAACTTCATCCCTGGCCCTTGCCCCCTCAGCCTTAAAAGGTAGCGAGGAAAAGGATGGAATGAGCCCAGCCAGAGGAAAGGCTAGAAACACTCATTCTCTATGAGTTGTCGTGTCCCATCCTGTAGAGACTGGTCACTGCTGAATTTTCAGTAGGGTACCTTTTAGCTGAATGATTGTGAGTTTGGAGACCTGCCCCACTCAGTACGGCATATGGAAGTTGACTGGTTCCCTGTGTAGACAGCCCTCCCAAGAAAGAGTTAGCCATTTCTCTTTCCTCCATACCACACAGCTGGGTGCTGATGGGATAAGAAATATTGCATCTTAGAAAATGAAATTTCTCTTTTTCTGTTTTAAAGACATAAATAGAGGCAGAAGAGAAATAAATGGATAACTTGGAATTTGGGCTGACTCCTGAGTTTTTCCTAGTATAACCTAACTCCAGACTCTTTCTGGTGTTGTTGATATCCAGTTTCTAACATCATGATGGAAATATTCTAGATAGAGAAGTTAGAATGAGCAAAGGCTCATGGAAGTACAAGGCAGAAAACTATAAGAAATGAGACCGAAGTTGTATGCAGGAGAATGATCTTGGAGGTCCACAGGAACCTGGATGGGATTATGACAAAATAATGAAAGACTTCAACTAGCAAAGTGCCAGAAATGAAGAAATCCAGAAACCTCTGTCCTGGTGACAACATGGATAGAAATGCCAGCAACTGAGATCGGAAACAATGGAAGAAATTTGGGAATGAGATGATGAGTTTATTATTGGATACGGAGAGTAGTCCATCCAAGTTAAAATAATCTAGGCCACTGTTGATTATACAAGTGTGAAGCTCAGGGGAAAGTTTTGGGCTATAAATGTTAACTTGAGAGTGATTAGCTTATATATGGGAGTTGAACCATGCAGAAAGAGTGATTAGGTTAGAAGGTAAGAGTATAGGATAAACTCTAGAATGCCTGTATTTCATTGGTGAGTAGAAAAAGAGGTCCCCACACAAGAGACAAAAGAGTAATAAATCAGAGAGGTCTGAGAAAGGTCAAAGGGGTATGCAATCACAGGAGCTAAAATAATCTGAAATTTTAAAAGAACGGCACTTTCAATGTGTCTCTTCAATCAAGAGGTATGATAAAGATTTGAATTTGGCGAATATAATTTTCCAGTGATTTTGGCAAGTTTCAGGAGAATAGTGACGGCAGCAGCCAGATTGAAAATAGTTGGAGAATGAGAGGGAGGTACAGAAATGGAGGCCCAGGGTATAGTCAAGTCTTTCAATAAATGGATGAGAAAGGGAGGAAAAAGATTAGCTCATAGGCTGAAAGAAAGGTTTGCCCGTAGAGGAAGAGGTTGAATATCACCAGTGCAGAAAGGTCCTACATATGTGGGAGAGGGCGGAGTCAAGGGCATCCTGCTAAGCCTTGAAGAAGAAGAGGGATGCCTGCCTCATCCTTTGACACTTGGGTGGTTGTGCTGAAAGATGCTTGTATAGGTGTAGATTGTTGGTGGAAAGCTGAGGACCTTCACTCTTGCTACCCTCAATCTTCTTGAGAAAAAACATCTGGTTGGAACTGAGTGCTGTTGATTTCTCTGTCCTTCTCTGTGCTCTCCAGTCAAAGCCACCAACAATCATACCGAATGGCTCATTCCTGACCACAGAGCAAGGTCCCCTCCATTGTCCTGACTGAACCCCACTACTCCCTGAGAGTGAACAGGACAGGAGGTATGAATCCACAGTACTGCTGACTAAACCTGGCTGAGCTAGGGACCTGCCCAAGGTCACAGACGGAATGAGTAGAAGTGCCAGAACTGGAAGCTGTTCTCCCTGCCCAGTCCCTCAGCCAACCCACAAGCAGGAGGGCAGGAGGGATGTGCTCTGTTCAGTGAGACTATCCCCACCACTGACGAACGATGGGAAATCAGAAGAGCAGGTGCACTCTGCTGCTTCCAGGTCAGTCCTTGCCTGGCAGGTGCAGCCCAGGTGCAGATGTTTGCAAATGCAGCCAGGCCCCCTTTCAGACCAGGGGAGGGTGGCAGCCACTCACTCTCCATTGTTGTGCTCGGCTCTTCTTGTAGAGGTAATCTTTGCTGTCTGTTCCTGAAAGCAAGGAGCCTTTGATTCCACGGAGCTGTGCAGACCCGACTTTGATCTCTTACAGATAGGTCTTTGCATGCTCCCAAGGGAACATTTTACATTTTAAAGGTTTGGAGCTGACTGTCTCCTTTGCTCACCTGTGGAGCTGCTCTTCCCCCCACGGCTCATCCTTCCAGCAAAAACCGGTCCCTGGGCAGCCTGCCCAGGACAGAGCCAGTAAAAACAGGCTGCCCAAGAGCCCTCCTGAGTGAATGAATGAGCGAGAGGCAGCACACATCATAGACTGACACAGCCTCCTCCCTCAGCTTGGGGCTGAAGGGAACAGCCACTGTTACGCAGACTCCAGAAGAGTCAGCGTAACAGAAACTGGGAAACCTTGCTTACCTGTTTGAACAGCACAGGAAACTCTTCAAAGCTCTTGCAACCCTCCACTGCTGAGGCTTCAACACCTCTGGGGGGTGGGTTGGGTGGATAATGCCACCTCCACTTTGCAGATGGCAAAACTAAAAACCGGAACAAGTCACCTGAACAATTTCAAATTGTACAGATCCTAGATTACCACACACACCTTTACACTCCTTACCCTGTACCCATTAACCATTCCAAAGGTTCTTTAGGTAGAGCTGGAAGACCCCCAGTGGGCTTCCCAGGGCAGGGCCAGCCAGGGCGGGGAAGAATGCCAACCTTGCAGGGTTTCAGACTCAACAGCAACAGAGCACTGGACATGGGAGTTAAAAGTAGATTCTGATCTTGTCTCTCCCATGTATCGGCAGTTGGAATCTTGAATAAACGACACAGCCTTTCTGAACGGCCTCTGTCGTAAGACCTGTCTGCCTGTAATCAGAGGGAATATTGAATAAGGTGAATTATTTGAAATTGCTCTATAAATTGTTAAATGCTTCCAGCAAGTAAGTGGTTATTTATCTTCATTCTTCCTTCTCTCCGGAATGTCATTTGAGTTGGCCCGGGATTGTAGGGGTCAGGGGTCTCTCTAGTTTGTCTCCAAGCTGGGCCAGGAACAAAATCTCCTCAGCACCTACCGCTCAAGCTTTTCTGGTTGACTATTGTTCTCTACTGTCCTGTATTTATCCTCAGGATGTCAGAGATGAACAGACTAACCAATGCCCTCACTGCTACCAAAAATCCATATCTCGAAGTCCCAGGCCAAGGCTCTTCTCACAATATATACAAGTCTAGAAACGTGTTCATCTCTCCATCCCTGTCCAGCACCTGCACCAAGTCCTCATGGACTGGGAAAAACTCGGCAGGTATAAGCTGGCGATTTAGCTCGGCTGGGAAGGGCCCAGCAGACTGGTTAGTAAACAAAAGTGATTTTCCTTAATCAGGGCCGTTCACAACAAGAGAGCTATAACTGTCCGAGTTCCACCTGCTACCTTCTAATCCTCCTCACCCCCCTGCCCCACCCTCTAGGGACCTTGGCCTGGCCCTCTCCAGTGCTCCGGTCCCCACCTGTCGCTGTGATTTCTTTGGTGGTGGGCAGGGGAAGGGGCCTCCCAGAAACCAAACACTGGCCAGGGGCAGAGCCAGCCTCCCTCCCCGCCAACCTGGGAAAGCTGGCTGTATACAGGGAAGTCCTCCCTGACTGTTATTACCTGGGGCTCCTTTCCAGACACCAACTGACAATCAGAAAGAGCCTCTTCCCAGTACCACCCAGAGAAAGAAAACACTGACCTTCTGAGACCAAGTTTCGGCCTTGATGTGTGTATGGGGTCGCTGTACATCAGATTTTGCGTTCCTTACCCTGGCTTTTCCTGTCGTAGCTGATGTTAGTTCCTTGCCTCAGATACACTCTGATATTTATAAATCTCTTTCACTTAGCATTTCAAAAGGCTTTCAGGTCTATGATCTCATCCAATTGGATCATATTGTGAACCTCACAGCAACCCCAGGGATTTTTGTTATCACTATTATTTAAATTATTATTCCCTGTTACATTTGAGGAACTGAGGCCCAGAAAGGCTCAAAGACTTGTTCAGAGTCCTATCAGTCGTTACAGAAAGATCTGGAATTAGAACAAGGACTTTATTACTCCCTCTCCTGCGGCTTCTTCACTGTCCCATGCTGTGTCCCTTTCATCACTAAAACACCTACCTAGCATCCTCCAGGAGCTGCTCCGCCCCTGCCCCCCCATCAGCCCTTGGGGTTATTTTTGCCTGGGTTAGAGTACCCGATTTTCCATTGAGGAACCATCCCCACCCCCTTGGCTCATGCGATTTTGGAGGGACTGACCTCATCCCTCTGCAAATAACCACATGATCAGAGCCAGCTAAGCCAAGCAGCGGATCCCCCGCCCCGCCCCCCGCGCGATCTAATGACTGGTTGGGAGAAAAGCACGTGACCAAAGCCAGCACAATGAAATGCAATCCCGGGTCTTCTGCTGGAGTCGTCTGGGAAGAGACACTGCCTTTCTACTGAGATTTCTAAATGTGTAGAATGTAAGCGTGAAGTTGTGGGGTTGCCTGAGAATGAAGCTGACAAACAGGAACGCAAGCAAAGAGGCGACGGGAGGAAGCCAAGCCCCGAAGACATTGCTCAAGTCGCTGGATTCCACCGTGCCTAAGCAGTTTGAACCTGTTACCTGAAGCTGGTTTGAGTTGATTTTTTGTCACCTGTATCAAAAACCAGAGCCTGACTAATACAGCCACCCCGCCCCCCAACACTCTTCATAAATCCTCCTTTAATTCCTTGCTTCTACATTCCCCTATATAGTCCACATGCTTGAGTCTTTTCCCTACTGTATTACAAGCAATTTGAGAACAGGAACTTTCTTCTCTTTGCTCTTATTTGTGAGTGGAAAGAGCACAGGCTTTAGAACCAGAACACCTGGTATGAGTCCTGCCTCTGCCACAAGCTGAATGGTCCTGCATGGATAACTTTGTTTTCTTGAAATTCATCTTTTTAAAAATATCTGTAATATAAGGCTTAAAACAACAAACTTACCTTTCAGGCTTATTATAATTATCAAATGAGGTAATGTACATGAAAGTCCTTTTCAAACTATCAAACGCTGTTCCAATGTAATATTACTTAGAACAGTGTCTGGCATGTAGTATGCACCAGGAAAGTATCTATTAAATTGGAAAAGG